>NC_056749.1:487389009-487569009 GCF_019279795.1 Protopterus annectens | reverse complement strand
GATGTATTTGGTAAGTCAAGGCTGCGTTCCACAAAGCCATGGCTAGTCTGCAAAGGGGGTAGGAATGTTTACCCCCCTGCTTGTTTATGTAACAGATAACCGTGGTGTTGTCAGTCTATCAGTAGTTGTCCTGGATGAAGTAAGTCCTTGAAGGCTGTCAGAGCATTCTGAATAGCTAGCATCTCTTTCTGGTTTATATGCAGATGCATTTGTTTTGGGCTCCATTTGCCCTGAATGCATCTCCCCACCAGGTGGGCCCCCCCCAAGCATAGTCTGATGCGTCTGTAGTTAGGGTTTGGGTGGCAGGGGGTAGAGTGAATGACAGTCCCTTGTTTTGGTGACATGTCTCTGCCCACCAAAGAAACTCCTGTTGTAGGCAGGGAATGAGAGGAATCATTGTTGCCAGACTGTGACAATGTAGACTCCATAAAATTTTTAGGTACCATTGAAGTTTCCTCATATGCAGTCTTGCATATGGAATTAGTAGAATGCAGGAAGCCATGAGCCCCAAAGCCTGCAGAATTTGTCTTGCAGATAACTGGGTTTTTGTTGCCATCTGATTTAAGTATGTTGTCAGCTGCCTCTGTTTGTCTGGCGTAAGATAAGCCATCTGGGCAGTTGTATTCAAGCTTGCACCCAGGAATGTAATTATTTGAGAGGGTACCAGTTGGGATTTCTTTTCGTTTACTGTGCACCCTAGGCATGTTAGAAGCCTTTTTACAAACGCCAGATGTTGAAGAATGTCCTTGTTCCTGCTTGAATGAGACAGTCGTACAGAGAAGGATAAATCTGTATGCTTCTTTGTCTGCAGAATGCAATTACTGGTGCCAAGTACTTTGTAAAGACCCTGGGCGCAGTAGAGAAGTCAAAGGGCAGTGCAGAGAATTGGTAATGCAAAAAACCTGCCTTGAAGCGGAGGTATCTTCTGCATGATTCCCTTATTGGGATATGCAGGTATGCCTCTTTTAAGTCTAGAGTCACTAACCAAGCGTTCCTGCTCAGCATAGGCAGTATCTGTTGTAAAGTCAGCATTTTGAATTTTGGAATGTCCAGGTACGTGTTAAAAATTAATAAGTCCAGTATTGGACAACAAGCATTGTCTTTTCTGGGCACCAGGAAAAGTCTTGAATAAAAACCTTGTCCTTTTTCCTTTTCTGGTACTGGATGAATAGCCCCCATATCCATGAGGGACATAACTTGTTTCTGAGCCTCTGCCCATTGATTTTGTGGCAGATCTGGCCAACTGTTTGGAACTGGCAAAGTATGGAAATGAAATCTGTACCCCTGGGATACTATGTTTAATACCCACTTGTCCTGGGTAATTAACTGCCAATTTTGGAAGTGCTAATTTCCCCCCCAAGAGGGCTGCCAAAAGATAAGTGCTTGGTGAAGGTAGAGGGAAGTCATTGAGACTGCTTACTGTAGGGTTTGTGCTTTGTTTCCTCCAGATTTGGAGGTGGAGGCACCCCATTGCTTTGACCTGTAAGAACCCTGTGATTGTTATCTAGAGCCTTTTGAGCACCTGGATTTGCCTTGAGAGGCTCTGTTGGACATAGGAAAGGATCAATTTTTAGTAGGCCAGTGCCTACTGAACCTGGGTGGCTGCACTTGTAAGGAATATTTTACAGTTTGCATAGATTTAGCTTTGTCTTCAATTTTCTTTAAAACTTCTTCTACCTTATTACCAAACAGAGTGTCATGCTGTAAAGGGGCATCCAACAATTTAGCTTTAACATGATCACGCAGATTTTGCTCCTTGAGCCAGGCATGCCTTCTAAATCACAGATCCAGTAACTGCGGCCCTGCAAGGGGCCTCTAAGGAATCAAAACCACATTGCAAAGTATGCTTTCCAACCTGTTCTGCTGAATGCAATAATTCCTGTAATTTTTTATTTTACACACAATCAGAAATCAACATAATTTTCTGTTTCAATAAGCCCATAATATGCTGTTGATATTTAAGCATATGAAACTGGCAGTTTAAGCCCCTAACTGCCAAGGTAGCAGACATATAAACCTTCTTTCCCCATCTATCCAGCTCCCTGGAATCTCTATCAGAGGGGGTAGGATTTTTGGCTGTAGAGGCCTTTACACCTTTGGGACCCTGTGAGATGGTCTCAGGATCAGCAGCAGGACTTTTGAATAGAAATTTGTGGGAGTCAGGAACTTTGTAATATCTGTCTGGCTTACTAGGAGTCGGATAAACACATCATCAACAATGTCTAATACGGGAGGTACTGCCAAACGCCTATGCTGAGGAAGAAGAAAACCCCTAAGCCACTTTTTTGATTCAGAGAAATCCTGGCTCTCCCAATGAAAATGTTCCCTTAAAGTATGCAAGGTTTCTCCAAAAGAATAATCCTCAGGAGGAGATGCAGATGGGATGGATTCTTCTGCATCAGAATCCTCATAGGGTGGAATAGAAATTTCCTGACCTGAAGAGGAATCAGAAGAAATGGAAACTTGATCTGAAGAGTCATAATCAGTGTCTTGTCTAGGCCTTTTAGCTAGGGGGGGGGGGTTTGGGAGTCCTTGATCAAGGTAATTAAGTCCTCAGCCATTTGTATCATCTGTTTTTTAAGCATAGGGGCCTGAGCACGTGGCTCATGCATCAGTTTTTTTAGACATAGAAGATGTTTTAGATCTTGTTTTTGAGGCTGGCATTGGTTTTATACAAAAATGTTGAGACCTGAAAACACCCTCAGAAGCCGGTGCCTGCTCAGAGGCTCTGGACATTATTATCTATGTGGGTAGAAGCAAAAATTGAAAATCTGCTTGCTTACTTTTCTAGGATATTGAAAGACACTGCACAATTCTTATCAAAATTGCATGATGCTTACCAAACTTTAGATTTGAAGAATGTGTTGATGGTAACCATGGATGTCAACAGTCTGTTCAGGATAATCACAAATGAATTTGGGTTAAAGGCAGTGAAAGAGGTACTGCATATAATTAATATATATGATGAGAATACTAATATTTTAATCCTAGAAGCACTAACACTGGTGCTAGAAAATATCATCTTTCCTTGCAATGAAACACATTATAGGCAGGTACAGGGTGTTGCCATGGGCACACCCTATGCCAACTCATATGCTAATTTAGTGTTAGCCTTCTGGGAAGATAAATATATTTTTAAGTGTGAGCATCTATGGAAGACTTCAACAATTTTTTATGCTAGATTTGTGGATATTTTTTGTTGTGGGCACAGGGCAGTGATGAACTGTTAAACTTTGTTCATTACCTGGAGAAAACTACAGATTTTCTTAGGTTCTCAGTAGAGCATAGCAATGAGACCATTGCCTTTTTAGATGTCACATTAAATAAAAATGTAACTGGTAAGATAAACACCACCTTGCATAGGAAATCATGCTGGAGAAATCATTATTTGAATGCATGTAGTATGCATCCTAGGCATACTTTTCATAATATTATGCAAGGGCAAGGATACAGAGTTTCTCAGCTGTGCACAGACAATAATGAGTTTCACATAGAAATAGATGCGTTAAATGAACATCTTAAGGAAAATGGTTAGTCAAAGGAAAATTTAGAAAAAACCTAAGAACAGTATAATATCCAATAGGGAAGCCAGTGCTAGACCACGGTTTTCTGATGATGAACAGCAGGGAGACAAGTCGAAGCCATCTAATAAGTATGACAACAAACCCAAGGTAATGCTACGTTATAGTAACAATGTGTATGGGATATGTGATATTATTAAGCAAAACTGGAAGATACTAAGAAGTGACAACCACTTGAAGGATATTTTAGATGAGAAACCTAGACTTACCTTCAAGAGTAATAGTAATATAAAAGTTACGTTATGCATAGAACCTGGTTTGAAAAATAAGGTGGCTAACAGTATTCCCTTTGCACACATGAGAACAGGGACTTTTCCCTGTAGGCATTGCAAAGCATGTTCAAATGTGAATGGTTTAAATTATTTCATATATCCTGTTACAAACAAAAAATACACATTTGAGTTTTATGCAGACTGCCATAAAACAGAATGTGGTTTACTTGGCATGCTGCAAGTCATGTCCGAGTGTTTATGTTGGAAAAAATAATTGAAAGTTAAAACCAAGAATATTGCACCATTTGTCATCTATTAGACAAAAGGATAAACATAATGCATTGTACCAGCATGTTTCTAGCTTTCCAGATCATACTTTTGTTTTTATGGTTCTGCATGTTGCACAAATGAAGGGGGGGGGCATTGTCAATGATACAGAGTATGCAGAGTTAAGATGGGTCATACAGTTGGCTGCTGATAATCCACCTGGGTTAAATAGTTCTGCACCTTTAAAACCAGCCTTAAAGAAAAGCAAGTAATTGGTTGCTTTTAGAAATATTTTAATATTTAAAGACTGTCATGGTTATGTGAAGTTTGTCTGATGAAGGGTTTTTTAACCTGAAAGCCTTTATGTTTTATAATAAAATATTAAGGTCAGTTTGGACTCTGTTCCATTTGTTTTTGAATTTGTAGGCTAATAAATGTGCACTGTAACAGTTACAATTTCAGGACAAACAAAACAGGTGGGGTGTTACCCACTGACAAAAAGGTGTCTGTTTTTCACTATATTCAGTAAGAAAAATACCAGGGTTTTCAAAGGAAACCTGGCATTTCATAAAGAAGTTGCACTACAGCAGCATGTTTTCCAACAACTTTTATTAATTTGTTTTAAAAAATTATTACTTAAGACATAGGCACCGCGGTGGTGGTGCTGCAGTAGCGTTGTTGCCTCACAGTAAGACGCTGTCCGGTTCGATTCTCAGCTAGAGCGTCTTCTGCGTGGAGACACGCGTGAATGGGCGTACCTTCATTTAAGGTTGTGCGTCAGGGCTGGTAACTCGGCATGTAAAAATCAACTACCAGTCATTAGCGGACTGGAGTTCTGCTGTGGCGACCCCTAACTGGGAAAAGCCTTAAGACACAAACAATTACTTAAGACATAGGCAAACATACGTTAACAGAAAATGATCCATATTTTTTTTCCAATTTACATTCGACTCTCAGTTAGAGCGTCTTCTGCATGGAGATATGCGTGAATGGGCGTACCTTCGTTGAAGGTTGTGCGTCAGGGCTGGCAACTCGGTATGTAAAAATCAACTGCCAATCATTAGCGGGACCGGAGTTCCGCTGTGGTGACCCCTAACCGGGAAAAGCCGTAAGTCACAACATATATTGCATCTTTTATTCTCTGTAATCAGCCCAACATTGCATAAGTTAATGAATTCCTGACTCCCCTTAAACCTCACTCATCATGAACATTATACTGCATCTACTGTTCACACAATTTCCATTTATTTCTATGGAAGTTGCTCCTTCCATTTTCTAATGGCCCCTCTTCCAGTGTTCTTTTACTCTTTTATAATATTCAATACTTCAAAATATAGTCGCTTTAGACTCAGATTTAAGTTTTCTAGTAAATGCTGCTTTGTCAAGAGTTTTAACTGCTCTGATAATTAACTAATATAAATAAAAATCAGGAAGGGCAAACCAACTTTTTCTTTAGATAAAATTAATTTGGTATAAGCTAAACATGCAGACTTGGGTGAACATACACATTTACTTAATGTAGCAGCAATCATGTTAAAAAAAAAAAAAAAAAACAGATCAATTGAAAGGTGGATATAACATAGAATTTAATTCTAGGCAAAATATTTACTTTAACTACTGTTATCTTGGATAAGAAGTTGTGCATTTTGTCCCACTTGTTAATGTCGTTAGCAATACTTGAGCAAGATTTAAGGGCAGTGTTTTTAATACCCTGAGATTGAGTACTTTGTTAAATTTCACCCCTAAATATACGAGTTATAAGCTAGGATTAATAAACCAGAAAATTTGGAACAGCTGACTCGTACTAAGAATTTTGGACAAGTCAAAATTTAGTGAGGTTACGTACATGTCAACAGCAAAAGTCATTATTGGGGTTAGCTCACAGAGTCTGTTAAAGATGAATATCGGTTACTGTTTATGACCTTTAGAAATTGTAGTGAAATCTTTTGTCTAAAGAAACCTAGCTGTTTTCTTTGTGGCAGAAAGAATCCAGTCTGGTCTGATCTAGCTAGAAGCATTCCTGCAACACTGTTACTTTAATTGGATAAGTGGGCTGGTTTCTGTTTCTCAGGTTTTAACAGCCAGTGTTTTAGTTTTGTGCACTTCTGTTTTACTGTACATCTGTGTAACTGTTTTTTTGTAATCTGTGCAACGGTTTGTTTGTTTTTTTTATCCCACCCTCCCGCTCAGCTTTTGTGGTGGTCTTAAATCTTGGTGGCTCTGAGTTACCCGCCTCCAGTATAAAGTTGATACTGGACACTCCCACCAGTCACATTACATCAGCTCATTCTACTGTTTATAGTGAGAACTTAGTAAAGGCCCACCCCTTCAGCATCTGAACCTTGAATATCGTATTATCTTCTGTCTCTTCACTTTATAATTAAAATAAATAAGTAAAACTGCACCTCTTTCTATTTCGTTTGTTTTCCATATTTATTACTGCTTGTTGGTATCCTCACTAAATTGACGACAGTAATCTGCTGAATCGCTGCATTATTTGCGGTGTTACTGTTGTGATTGCGAGCTATTGTTTCAAAGCAACCTACTGATTAACTATATTTCATTGCTATCTGCTGCAATTCATTACTGTTAAACTGCATTTTACTGCATTTCGTTGCTGTTAAACTGTATTTTTTCATACTACAAGTTCTATTATTTTGAATACAAGTGATTAATTTGTGCTTCATTGTGAGTTTTTTCTTACTGAGTGCTTAACCTTAAAATTAAGTAGCATTGTCTAGATACAGGTCTGCTGCATCCAGAGCTTCAACTGAATGATTTTTAACCCTTTTTGAGGTATTCCAGCTACAAGCTTTCCCTTAGTAACACGTGTTATCATCTAGTAGTACTTCTCTTAGACCTTCCTGCTTTTACCCTCTCAACTCTGTTTCTGACAAATATGGACAGACAATTTCCTACATTTTCTCCTTCAGTCTGTTCAATATCGGCATCCTGAGAGGGCAGCAACTGCCTCATATCCACGGACAACCCTGTACTACTACCACCTAGGGACACAATTTGTGAGAGATGCAATTACATCAAGCACCTAGTGTCATTGCTCTCTCCCCCACAAACCAGTGTATCTGGCACTGAGAAGGCTGGAAACATGAACACCACACGTCAAGCACCACCCACACCTAAACAACACACCCCCACATATGCAGAGTTCCTCAACAACAGCATACCCAAACAAGAGAGACCTTAGCGGCATAAATGCACACAAACTCCACTGCCCACCACACCACACACAGTCCACACACCTCTGACAGCCACTAAGGCCTAAGCATAAACCCAACGTATTAGTCATAGGAGACACTACTGTTAGACAAAGATGTGCCCCTCACCAGGTTGGATAAGGGGAAAGTCACAGTGAGTTGTCCGGTGCCAGAATCCGCCATATCACCAATGCACTCAAGTCTCTCAAAAGGTACTGTTATGACTCTGTCATAGTCCATGTTGGAGTAAATGACTTGAGATGTGCCTCCCTAGACTATAAGAAGATAGACATGATCGAACTCACTGAGTACGTGTCCCAGACAGGTATGTTCCCAGCCTTAAGAAGCATTCTACTGTCACCCAGAATGATGCCTCAATACAAACAGAAAATGATGAACAATTGGCTTAGTTTTTAAGTGTCATTCCACTGAGATCCCGTACCTGACAGCCCGGGATGACATGACTGACATGTCTCGATGCATTGCAAGAGATGGACTGCACATGTCTCCCTTGGGTTTCAGGCTCCTGGCAAAGGCTCTTGCCTCCCCCATAGTTCCTTTTTTTAGGCAATGCCATAGGTTGGTACTAGGCTATCGGCCCTAAGGCCTATACAAGCCTAGCCATAACAATTCCCTGGCTATTTCTTCCCACAGTATTTACTTCCCTGGACCCTTGTCTAGTAGGGTGACTGATGTGATCCCTGGGGTGAATTTCCTTTCTCCCATCCAATCATCAAGGTTCCTTCTCAAGAGGGCCAAAGAGGCACTCTCTGCTTGACATGCATGGGCAGTCTATTCCAGAGTCTGCGGAGTCTCTGGGTCAGGAACTTATCCCTTCAGCATGTTTTGTTTATTGTGATGACAAGGTTTAGATCCCTGGAGCGTGGGGCTCTGAGGGATTGGGATTTCTTTAAGTGTAGCATGTCCAACAGCTCTGGGTTTGACATGGCCTTGTATGTTCAGCAGAGATCGCCTCTGAGTAGAATATATTCAACACAGTAAAGCTGGAGTTTTTTAAGGCGGTCAGCGTAGGGCATCTGCTTTAGGCCTGTGATTCTTTTAGTGAGATATTTCTATGGCCTTTCCAGTTGTTGCAGATGTCTTGAGAGGTACACACCAAACAGGGCATTGTACTCTATAATGGGTCTAATGAGAGAGGAGTACAGTGGGGCAATAACCTCCTTTTTTCTGGATGAAAAACCCTTAATGATGAGGTTGTGCCACACAGAAGGAATTCCTGACTGTTGTGGCGATGTGGTTATCAAAGGTGAAACCACTGTCCGCCTGTGTGCTTAAAGTCTCTCACACTTTCGGTGTTTAGTGTACTGCCACCTATGTGGTAATTCACAGGTACATGTTTTTTCCCCGAAGTGGATAACTACACATTTCTTGGCATTGAGCTTGAGCCCATGGCTCTGGCATCAAGCATCTATTTCTGTAACGCCCTTTTGTAGAGTATCCACATCATTTGGGGATTCACTAATGGCTTCCAGTTTGCAGTCATCTGTGGACTTTGTTAGCCAGAGTCCCTTAGTGCTGGCCTGTACTTCAGAGAAGTAGATGCCAAACAAGAATGGTCCCAGGACTGAACAGTGAAGTGCTCCACTTGTCTGGAGATGGATTTGGAGTTGGCTACTTTTACAGTGTGGGTTCTGTCAGTAATCCAGTTGGTAACCCATCGAGTGACGTAGGGATTAATGCCCAGTTTAGTAAGTCTATGATTCCAGAGAGGGGGATGGTGACAAAGGCCTTGACGAGGTCCAGATAGGCTGTGTGGACCCGCCTTACTCTCGTCCATGGCTCTGGAGACTGATTCGAAGAAGTCAATCAGATTCAGGAGACAAGATCGGCCTTTCATGAACCCACAATGGGTGGAGGGTCCAGTGTTTGAAGGCTGCCAATGTCTTTGTTTATAAGTTCCATGATATGTTCCATGGCCTTGCAGATCAGGCTTGTCAGACTGATGGGACGGTAGTTCCCGGGATCCAAGGTGGATCCCCCCTTGTAGAGTGAGATAACTGTAGCTGTGCGCCACTCAGTGGGCACGAAGCCTGAGGTAAGGCTATGATTAAACATGACACTTAGGGGAGGTGCCAGCTCATTTTGTAGTTAATGTAGTACACAGCTCGGGATGTCATCTGGTCCCATGGATGCTGTATTCTTAGCTTTGGAGAGTGTGTTTTTTACCTGTGTGGCCATTACTGGAATTTGGCAATCTTCCGGTATTGAGATGGGCCACTTAGGGGGTGAGAGGGGGGTGAAGTTGGCACTGAATTGATCTGCCTGGATATTGGCAATATGCTTGGGATCAGTATATTTAATGCCATTCTGTTGTAGCTCAGAGCAGATCTGATCATTGCCATATAGATTCTAGACATAGTTATAGAATGCCTTGTGGTTGTCTTTCGAATCATTAGCAATTTTACTTTCGTAACTAGCTTTGGAGGATTTTATGAGGGATCTCAGCTTCTTACTGAGACTGGTAAGGGAGTTTATTTGCATCCTGGGATTTTCCTCTTTTCTGAACAGTTTCTTCCTTTTGCTGTAAAGTTTGTTTATGGCAGGTGATCACCAGACTGGCTTCCTTTTTTTGGAGGAGAGCATCTTGGTTCTATTTGGGATGGCACGATTCATACATGAGTGGATGTGCTCGTACAGTGCCTTAGTGTAGGATTCAGCAGTCGAACTTTCAGTTCCCATCTGCATGGGTGTCATGAAATTTGTCACTTCTGACTT
Organism: Protopterus annectens; assembly: GCF_019279795.1. Classification (NCBI taxonomy): domain Eukaryota; kingdom Metazoa; phylum Chordata; order Ceratodontiformes; family Protopteridae; genus Protopterus; species Protopterus annectens. The sequence goes on along the minus strand of NC_056749.1, from coordinate 487,558,998 downwards.
GAGTAGCATGAAGTTGGCTTTGGAGAAATTTTTTATGGAGGTTTCTTACTGGGGGGTGGGATGTGGATGTTAAAGGTGATTAGCTTATGGTCAGACCTGACCAACAGGAGGTTGACCACAGGTGTGGAGCATCTCTTTCCCATGTTGGTAATGACCAGGTCTAGGATACTGGAGCCCCTGTTGGGACTATGGATTAGTTGATCCAGGGAGTTGGAATTTATCAATTCCAATAACCGTTGGGCAAAGGTGTTGGTACACTAATAGTTTTCACAGTTAATGGCAGGGTAATTGAAATCACCCAGTATTAGGGTGTTCGGTTGTATCTTAATATTTTCCAGTATGTTTAGAAAGGTGTAGTGAGAAGCTTGGGAAATGGTGGGGGATCTGTAGCAAATAACAATTTGGTCTCACCTTCGATAATCAAATTGCCACAACAGTCAGGAAATCCTTCTATGTGGCGCACCTCATCACTAAGGGCTTTTCATCCAGAAAAAAAGGAGGTCATTGTCACTCTGTACTCATCCCTCATTAGACCCATTATAGAATACAACGCCCCGTTCAGTATGCACCTCTCAAGACATCTGCAACAACTGGAAAGGCCGCAGAAATACCTCACTATAAGAATCACAGGCCTAAAGCAGATGCCCTATGCTGACCGCCTTAAAAAACTCCAGCTATACTCTGTTGCATATCGTCTACTCAGAGGTGATCTCTGCTCAACATACAAGGCCATGTCAAACGCAGACCTGTTGGACATGCTACACTTGAAGAAATCCCAATCCCTCAGAGCCACACGCTCCAGGGATCTAAACCTTGTCGTCACAATAAACAAAACATGCTGGAGGGATAGGTTCCTGACCCAGAGACTTCCCAGACTCTGGAATAGACTGTCCATACACGTCAAGCAGAGCACCTCTTTGGCCCTCTTCAAAAGGAACCTTGACGACTGGATGGGAGAAAGGAAATTCACCCCGGGGATCACGTCAGTCGCCCTGCTAGACAAGGGTCCAGGGAAGTAAATAGTGTGGGAAGTAATAGCCAGGGAATTGTTATGGCTAGGCTTATATACGCTCTAGAGCCAATAGCCTAGTACCAACCTATGAACCTAGTGTTAGTTGCACCTGGAGAATTTCAGACGCATTGGTTGGGCAACTAGCCTGGTGGTTTGAATATCCTTGGTGAATATGGACACTCCTCCACCTTTAGTGTTTTAGTCCTGGTTTGGTGGCCGAAAAGTGTGGTAAGAGTTGTAGCCTGGTATTGCAGGGGTGCTCTCTGGAGCCTTTAACCAGGTCTCAGTTACTGCACAGATATCGATGTTTTCCATTTTTAGGAGTGCCTTGAGAGAGTGCATTTTGAGGTTTAGACTTCTAGCATTGAGTAGCATTACCTTCAGAATTTGCATGCTTGTACCTATTACACTGGTAGTTTTGTCCTTTGAACTTTGCCTAAAAAAGGCACTATAGGGGGTGGCAAGAGCCTTAGCCAGTAATCTGAATCCCAGGGGTAACAGATGCACACCATCTCTGGCAAAGCATTGTGGTCTGTCGATCATGTCGTCCCAGGCAGACAGATACTGGTTCCCCTTTGAATGACACCAGAAGCTTAGCCAATTGTTGAAGTCAATCATTTTGTCCTTATATTGTGGCATCATTCTGGGCGAAGGCAGGACGCTACTCAAGGTTAGGGTCATACCTGCCTGGGCCACATGATCCAAGAACTCTTCCACGTCTCTCTTCATATAGTCCAGGGAGGTACGTCTCAAGTCATTCACTCCCACATGGACAATGACAGAGTCATATTTGTACTTGTTGTGAAATGACTTGAGTGCATGCGTTATGTGGCGGATCCTGGCACCCGACAGGCAGCTGACTAATTTTCTCCTTGTTCAGCCTAGTGAGTGGAATATCAGTGTGCCTGACTAAAGAATCACCTATGACTTAAGTGTTAGGTACGATGTCTTGCCTTAGGGGCGGTTGCTGGGTGGCACACTGGTGTTGTGAGCTATGCGACACTTTGGTTGTGACTGGTGTTTGTTTGCGTTTCAGCTTCAGAGGTCCTTGTTGCTTTGGCAGGTTACAGTTAAGGGCCTCCGCATATGTGGAGGTCAAAACTACCAACATGAAAATTTCATCAAAACAAAAATTAAAGGTCATGTTGCTAAATGCTAGGAGTCATGAAACTGCCCTCATTGCACGTATTCTTAACCCTGGAAGAAGCTGACATTTGTGCAGTCATAGAAACCTGGTTCAAAGCTGCGGACAGCACCCCAGCCATACCAGGTTACTCATACCATCATTCATTCAGACCCCAAACAGTGGGCAGCAAAACAAAAGGATGTGGAGTTGCAATATATAAAAGACAAACACCTCAAGGCTGGTCAAATAGTATGATGTGCAATACTCCAGGTGCAGTTAACTGACAAGACCCCTATTCAAATCATAGCTAGCTACAGGCCTCAACTCGAACTCAAGATGCCCACTCTACCTATGTGGACCTCTTCAAATCTATCAAAATTCAATCCTTTACCCTGATCCTGGGCAACTTTAACTATCCAACCATACTCTGGAAGAAACAGTCATGCCAAAACATAAATGCCCACAGATTCCTTGATTTCATCAATGCAAATGCCTTAGACCAGTTGGCTGACACCCCCACAAGAGGGGAAAATATCTTGGACTTGGTATTAACCAACATGAGTAATCCACTGCAGCATCCCTACAGTGTCATCATCCCTGATAAGATCCGACCACAAAGCAGTCACTTTCAAAGTCACCCCCCCCCAGCTTGGGTCAAGCCAAAAAATTTCTCTAAAGTTGATTACACCGTCCTGAGGGATAAACAGCCGCACAGCCCCCTCCACAGGAACTGGCACATATGCCCAAACCTACACCAAAGTACTACATGACCATTTAAATAGCTACATGGAGTCAGGAATACCAGACAGGACAAAATGGTCTTCCTCAAGGAAGAGTAACCTGTCTGGTGGACAGCTACAATAAATACACACTATAATAAAAGGAAAAAATTGCTGTCCAGTGCCAAGAAGGAACAGGTGTCTAATTGGAAGCAATCTCTCCTTAGTCTGAACAAGCAAGTAAGAGCACTAGCGAAATCCTCCAAAGCAAACGTTTTAACTGGCCACATATGCTAAAGACAATCATAAGGCTTTCTTCACACATGTCCGCAATCTCAAGGGAAGCACCCAGATCTGCTCAGAACTCGTGGCCAAAGACACCAGTGAATCTAGCTTTGTTTGTATAACTTGAGCACTAATCCAGGCATTCTTTAAAGTATTAAATTGTATTTATTACTGCTTGGTAGTAACTTGATTAAAGTGTAGCTATCATTCTACATCTTTTGGATTAAGCACTTGGGCTTCAGACCAGTTGTTTTACATTAGGAAGGTTTGTGGCCTGCACTGTGGTGGCAGGACAGGTAGCTTACATCCTTCTAAGTTGGGAACTGCTGACTGAGGGCTCGGTGTCTGTTATTCTAAAAGTGTATTAATTCTGGTTTAAGCACTTCAGCTTCAGGCCAGTTATTTTACATTAAAAGGGTTCGTGGTCTGCACTCTTGTGGGAGGAGAGGCTGGACTCTGCCCTTCTGAGCTGGGAATTTCTGGTTAAAGGCTTATAGTGCCTACATATTTGAACTGTTTCTTACTGAAAATGGTACACCTTGTTTGCTGTAGCATAGACTACATCCAGGCCTGCTGAATCTAGCTTAGTTTGTATGCTTGTTATTTCCCTGAAACGCTAATTCCACCTAAAACGCGGCTTTTCAGCGCTTCTGTGGATCCCTAATGATATCTGCATTGCTTACTGTACTTATTTCCTTGTTTCACTTGAAAGAAAGTTACTGTTTGTCGTTTTTGCATTTAAGTTACCTGTAACACATTGCATTTAAGTTACCTGGCACTTGCTCACTAAAGCAATTATATAAGTCAGCACTAAAAAATTAAAAGCACTACACCCTCACAAACTCCCCTTAAGCACCTTGTTCCCCATTGGCCCCTTTTTTCAATTATAAAGGAATTCCCAGTACTATTCTAGCATGTCCAAAGGTCAGTTGTCAATCTCCTCTCCAGTCCAGCTGGTGAATCTAGGAATCTTGAGGCAATGTTACAACTGCCTCGTACACAGACAACCCTCTCCTCCTCCCAACAAATTCCAACACATGTGAGAGATGCAACCATATAGCCATACTGGAGGCTAAGCTCTCTCAACTCAGTACTGGCGAAACCAGTCAGGAGGAGAAGGAAACCAAGCTCACTACAATTCCAGTCTCACATAGACCTACCACGACAGCAAACCAAACACAAACACACAAAAACATACCCGGAGGCTCTAAATAAAAATCTGCCTAAGCAGCAGAGACTCCAAAGCAGACACCCAAGCAACCGCTACCCCAAAACAAAACACGTGCAACACATAGCTCACAAAGCCAGTGTGCCGAACAGTCACAGCCCTTAAGGCTAAACAACACACCTGATACACTTGTAATAGGTGACTCTATAGTCAGGCACACTGACATCCCGCTCACCAGGCTGAACAAGGAGAAGGTGAGCTGCCTGTCGGGCGCTAGGATCCGCCATATAACACAAGCACTCAGGTCACTCCAAGGTAAGTACAAATATGACTAAGTCATTGTCCATGCTGGTGTGAATGACCCGAGACATACCTCCCTGGACCACATGAAAAGAGACACAGAGGAGCTCTCTGAGCATGTAGCCCAGGCCGGTATGACCCTGACCTTGAGTAGCATCTTACCCTCACCAAGAATGATGCCACAATATGAAGACAAGATGATCAATTTCAACAACTGGCTTAAGTACTGGTGTCATTCAAAGGGGATCCAATGCCTGTCAGACTGGGATGACATGCTCGACAAGCCATGATGCTTCGCTAGGGACGGCTTGCACCTGTCACCCCTGGGCTTTTGGATATTGGCAAAGGCTCTTGCTACCCCCATAGTGCCTTTTTTAGCCAAGGCTCAAAAGACAAACCCACCTCGATAGGTATCACAAGGGATAAGAAACTAAGAGTAATGCTATTCCAACGCCAGAAGTCTAAACCTCAAGATGCACGCACTCGAAACTCTCCTTAGCATGGAAAACACTGACATCTGTGCAGTAACAGAAACCTGGTTCAAGGCTCCCGAGAGCACCCCAGCACTACCAGGTTATACCTCATACCATGCTTTTCGGACCCAAAACTTGGACCGAACCACAAAAGGAGGGGGAGTATCACTATTCGTCAAAGATACCCACACTTCCAGGTTGGTGGCACAGCACAAAGCATCAGAGACTATCCATGTGCAACTAACGGTGGGTAAAACTGCCTTCCAGTTTATAGCTTGCTACAGACCACCCTCCCAAACCCAGGAACCCCACTTGGCCTTCCTGAGAACACTGGAAAATATGAAGGTCTCTCCAAACACCATTATATTGGGCGACTTCAACTACCCAAACATAGACTGGGAGCATTACTCTAGCTCCAATACCCTAGCCCAAAGGTTCCTAGAATTTATAAACTCAAATGCTATGGAACAACTTGTTACCACTCCCACAAGAGGGGAAAACATACTGGACCTGATCATCACCAACATGGGGACTCTATGCTCCAGACCAGAAGTGTATCCCTCACTGGTAAGATCAGACCATAAACTAATCTCACTGGATATTCACATCCCGACTCCATCCCCTGCCCTGAAAACCACACTGAAAAAAGTACAGTTTTGTACCTATAGATGTCGAGGATTTCCTCCTTGGCAGTCCTGACTATTGGGTATAGTATAGCGTCCCCCGTCCCAGCCCCGAATCCCAGAGATAAGGCTGGGTGTCGGTCTCATAGAGACTGGGCCAGCACGTCAGGAGTACAATGCGCATGACCGACGTCATTTCCATAGATGATTCAGATTCCCTTGCTGCAGTCCTGACTATTTGTATATAGTATAGTCCGGCCGTACCACCAGAGAGAAGTTGATCGCCGGTCATATGGCCAGGACTAGACTGTACGTCGTCAGTAGGGTTAATGCGATGACCGACCGCATTTCTCAGTCTTTTCTTGCCCCAGATGTCAGAAGACCCAAAAGACAAGTCCCAAAACAACCTGCACCAAAAACATGTACAATATATACAGCAATATATACAAAAATATAAGCATGTAAACTCACCTACACCACCCCAACACAACACAGGGGGGAGGAGGGAGGGAAATTGGACTGCAGCAAGGGAATCCTCGAACATCTACATTTATGGTAGGTACAAAACTGTACTATGTTCTTCGCCTTCCCTTGCTGCAGTCCTGACTATTGGGTAGAATCCCAAAGCAGAGGTAAGGGAGGCTGGCAAATTATAAAGTAGCAGGAGCTGACAACATGCCTTGTAAAACAGCTGTGGCAAAACCAGCCCTAGTCTTAGAGTATATAGGCAGGTGATAATGCCTAGAGAAAGTATGCACTGAACTCCAAGTAGCTGCTTCCAGAATATCCTTAGTTGCCACCCCTTAGAAATGCTGTTGAAGTGGCAGTAGCCCTAGTGGAATGAGGCCTAATCCCAGCTGGAACCTCTTTGCCATGATGGGAATAACAAAATGCAATGCAAAAGCCAATCCACCTAGAAATAGTTTGTTTTGACACAGGCTTGCCCTGTGAACTCAAAGCAAAAGAAACAAGTAACTGCTGAGACTGCCTAAAATTTTAGTCCTGCTCAAATAATAACGAATTGCCTGTGTACATCTAAAGTGTGCAAAATCTTTTCCCTTTATTTTGAGGATCTCAAAAAAACGAGGGCAAATGAATAGTTTGGTTTAAAGCCACACTAGAAACCACCTTAGGCATAAAGGAAGGATTAGTACGAATGAAACCCTGTCCTTATGGAAAACCAAGAAGGGCTCTACTGCCATAAGGGCCTGCAACTCAGACACCCTTCTTGCAGAAGTAATAGCCAACAGAAAAGCAGTCTTCCATGACAAATATTTCAATTCAGCAGTAGCTGCAGGCTCAAAAGGTTGTAGAGTAAGTTTTCCAACACAAAATTGAGATCCCAAGCAGGAGTAGGAGCTCTACTGGGGGTCGGTCTTTATATTCTTGCCCCTCTAAGAAACTGCTTGAACAAAGGATGCTAAAACAAAGGTGGGTCACAATCATAGTGAGCTGAAATTGCTGCAGCATGAATCTTTATGGAAGAGAAGGACAACCCTTTGTCCAATAATTCAGTAAGATATTGAAGAGCCACACTCAAATTAGGCTCTGAAATCTCCAAATTCTTTGCTGTACTCCAAAATAAAAATCTCTTCCATTTTTCACAGACACTCTCCTAGTACTAGGCCTTCTAGCTTCCATAATCACCTTTAAAACTTGTTGAGGAAGCTGAGACCTGCTGTGCTTCAACACAGAATATGCCAAGCTGTGAGATGAAGAGATTGAAGCTTGACATTGAGCAGATGACCGTCCTTCTGAGATAACAGATGAGGAATCAGAGGTAAAGGCCATGGAGGCTTCTTTACGAGACTCCTTAGAAGTGGGTACCAGTGTTGCCGAGGCCAATCTGGAGCTATCAAAATCATCCTTGGCCTGTCTTGTCTGACCTTTAATAATACCTTTGGAAGAAGAGGCAGAGGTGGAAAGGCATAGACATGAAGGTTTTTCCAACTGAAAGACAGAGCATCCACTTTCCAAGCTGTGTGATGAAACCCCTTTGTGCAATACTTTGGCAGCTGGTGGTTTAGTGGAGAAGCGAACAGATCTATGTCTGGAGTTCCCCATGACACTGTCAATGTCTGAAATACATGAAGATCCAGTTTCCACCGTGGGGATCCATGATTTGTCTGCTTAATACATCTGCTAGGGAGTTCTGTGCTCCTGGCAGAAACCTTGCCTGAAGAGTCAGTTGCAGGCTTAACGCAGTCTCCCATAAAATCATTGCTTGCCTGCATAGAGGATAAGAATGTGTTCCCTGCTTGTTGATGTACCACATGACAGTTGTGTTGTCTGTTAGAATCAACACCTGCCCTGGAAGAAGTAACTCCTTGAACGCCATCAATGCAAACTGGACTGCTAACATCTCCTTCATGTTGATATGTAGATGCTGTAGTCTGGCAGGCCACTTGTCTTGTATCCACTTTCCATTTAGATGAGCTCCCCAAGCAGTGTCCGAGGCATCTGTCGTTAAAATCTGACCCGCCTCTGGCCGGGTCACAGAGAGTTCCTTGTTTAGGTGACATTCCTGAGCCCACCACAAGAATTCCTTTTGAAGGCAAGGTATTATGTGAATGACAGTGTCGAAATCTTGGCAGTGCTGTGTCCATACATTTTGAGATACCATTGCAGCTTCCTCATATGCAGTTTGGCATTGGGAAGCACCAGAATACAAGATGCCATGAACCCTAATGCTTGAAGGACTGTCCTTGCAGTCAGCACGGACTGATGAGATAGTTGATGGAAGTAAAGTGACAGACTCTTTTATTTGTCCGGGGTTAAAAAGGCCATCTGGGCTGCTGTATTCAGTCTCACACCCAGAAAGCACATGTCTTGAGAGGGTACTAGACTGGACTTTATTCACAGAATACCCTAGGCATCTTAGCACTGCTATGACATATTCCAGATGCTGTAGAAGGTCTTCCTTTTCTTGAGCCAGAATCAGGCAGTCGTCCAAGTAAGGATAGATTTGAATGCCTTGAAGCCTGAAGTAAGCTATCACTGGAGCCAGAACCTTTGTAAATACTCTGGCGCAGTAGATAAGCCAAAGGGCAATGCAGAGAACTGATAATGAAAATCTCCAGTTCAAAACCGCAGATACTTTCTGCAACTTAGCCTTATAGGCACATGAAGGTAAGCTTCCTTGAGATCCAAAGTTACCATCCAGTGATCTTTGCCCAGCAGAGGTAACAGTTGCTGTAACGTCAACATCTTGAACTTGGGAATGTCCAGATAAGTGTTGAGGATAGATAAATCCAAAATTGGTCTCCACGTGTTCCCCTTCTTTGGTACTAGGAACAGGCGAGAATAAAATCAGCCCCTTTCTGATACAGGGACTGGCTGAATGGCCCCTATCTGGAGTAACTGAGAAACTTGCTTGTGAGCCTCTTTTCTTTGTGGAGGAGGAACATCTGGCATGCCTTTGAAAGGGGGCATTGTGTGGAAATAAAATCTGTAACCGTGATGAATGATATCCAGCACCCATCTGTCTTGAGTGATTAAATCCCAATTTTCTTTGAAAAGAGACAGTCTTCCTCCCAAAGGAGCTGAGAATCCACTGGCAGCTGAAAAGGCAGGTCATTGGTTCTGCTTACGAAAGGACTGACCCCTGCCCTCACCAGAAGTCTGAGCAGGTGAACTGTCTGATCTAGGCAGACTAACCTTGAGCCCTGCCCCTACCGTCTAGACCTACCCCTAGACTGGGAACCATAAGCAGGATATGTCCACCCCTTAGCAGGCCAATTTCTACTAAACTCGGAGGCTGCACCTGCAAAATCTTTAACAGTCTGCATAGACTTAGCTTTGTCCTCCATTCTCTTTAAAACTGCTTCCACAGGCGGTCCAAACAACACATCAGACTGTAAAGGAGCATCCAAAATCCTGGTCTTAACATGCTCAGCTAAATTCTGATCCTTCAACCAGGCATGTCTGCGAAGAACAGAACTAGTAGCAGCCACCTCGAGGAGGCCTGAACAGCATCAAAACCACACTGCAAAGAATGCTTACCCACTTGTTCAGACACATGAACCAAATCCAGCAATTCTTTACACTCAATACCTTAAAGCATCCACCTTAGATTTCAATTGTGAAAGGAGATAATTCTGATATTTCAGCATATGAAACTGACAATTCACGCCCTCATGGCTAGAGTGGAAGAAGTATATACTTTCTTACCCCACCTATCCAAAGCCCTTGCCTCTTTATCAGAGGGTACAGGATTTTTAACCACAGAAGCTTTAACACCTTTGAGAAACAGTTTCTGGGTCCCCTGGGACTCTTAAACAAATACTTATGAGCTGGGCACCCTATAATACCTATCAGGCTTAACAGGAGCAGGAGGCAAGGAGTCAGGGTTCAGGGAAGCCTCTGCAAAACATCCTCCACCACATTCAACACAGGAGGAATAGCTAAGGGCCTATGCTGGGGTAAAACAAGAATTCCCTAAGCCTTTTCCTGGAATCAGAGTAATCCTGGCCTTCCCATTCAAAGTGCTCCCTCATGGAGTGAAGAGTCTCTGAAAATGAAAAATCCTCAGCAGGAGAAGCTGTAGGAGTGGAATCATCCACATCAGAATCAGAATAAGTAGGAACTCTTGCAAGTCTTCCACAGAAGACTCAACACTGTTCAAAACTATCAAGCTCCTGTTCCACCCTAGGCCTCTTATCAGCCGGGGGCATAGAACCGCTAATCAGAGTAATCAAATGTTCTGCCATTTTAAGCATATGTTTCTTAGCACAGAGCGAAAATGCTAGGAGAAGCCCCACAGAAGCTGAACTTGGCCTACCTAAAAGAAGCTTTGGCAACAGAAGGAGAGGCCCTGACTACCTTGGGAAGAGAGGGAAGAACAGTTACCTGAGAAGCCCCTCAGCCTGGCCTACCTCCTGAGAGGGCACATCCTGTAACAGTAAAGTATCTGCCTGAGACTCCAGAGAGACTCCTGGCAAAACCTCTCCTGAGAGCCTCTAAAAGAAACGTCCCCCCGGGACTGCGGTTCCTCACCCTAGGCTTCACTGTTTTGTCCTACTCTTGATGAAGCGGCGCCGCCGGGCATCGGCGGCATATTATAATTGCAGCTTCCCCAAACACTAACCTAGCACAATCAAGCCTCCTCTTAATAAATCTAGCACAAGCTGACAACCAACAACGTCGTGCTCAGGCCCTAAACAAGGTATACACAATGTATGATAATCCTATGCGGTATCTGCTTCCCACAAGAAATACAGTTATTCACTTTTTCTGACATCGGTTAAATACTGAGGCAAGAAAAACCAAAATGTCTAGCGGGGGTTACTTAGCCAACTCTGTTTCGGTCTGAAACTTCTCTCCAGAAAAAATCTGCACGTAAACTGCACTCTGCAAAATTGCTTCTGCCGGCAAAAAGGACCAAAATGACGAGCGAACGGCGCGTCATAGTACCCCTGACGCATTGACGCCAGTCAGTCTAAGCGCCATGACCCGCCGGCCTTATACTCTGGTATTCGGGCCGACTGGGACGCGGACTATACCCAATAGTCAGGACTGCAGCAATGGAAGACGAAGAACATCTTCTCTAAAGCAAATTTCACACTCCTCAAAACCGAGGTGGAATCCTTCAAAGCCCCCGGGCCTGTGGAAAATACGGCCCACACCGCAGAATCCTTTATAAATGCATTCTATGAACACCTTCAGGAATGCATGGATCATGCAATCCCAAATAAAACCAAGACCCAATCCTCCAAAGGCAGACGTCCTGTCTGGTGGACCCCAGCCATAAACAAACTATACAATAGAAGGAGGAAGCTACTACATGATAGAGCAAAATCCCAAAAAGGGAAGGCATCTCTGATCAGTATTAGCAAAAAACTACGGGCACTCAAAATCGTCTAAGGCCAGCTTCGAGAGAAAAATTGCACAGGACACTAAGGATAATCATAAGGCTTTCTTTAGTTATGTTAGGAACCTGGGTGGGAATTCCCAGATATGCTCAGAATTAGTCCAAAATGACAAAAAAATCCAACGAACCCACAGACATTGCCAACATCCTAGCTGACAGGTTCAGCGCAAACTCCCCCCCCCTCCCCACCAAAAGGGCAAATATCTATCCCAGCAGAGTGCTGCCCCCCTAACATCTCAGATGCTCATGTAAGAGCTGCCCTCTCCAAAGCAAAAAACACAGCATCAATGGGACCAGATGGTGTCCCGGGCTGTGTCCTACATGAACTCCAAGAAGAGCTAAACCCAAACATAAAACTACTGTTCAATCTCAGCATTACTACAGGATATGTACCCAAAGAGTGGCGTACAGCAACAGTGGTCCCTCTCCACAAAGGTGGTGCCTCAACGGATCCTGGAAACTATAAGCCTGACTAGCTTGGTCTGCAAAGCTATGGAAAGGATCATCATGGACCTCATAAATAAAGATATTGGGGACCTACAGACACTGGATCCTACCCAGTTCGGCTTTAAGGGCAGATCCTGCCTCTTAAACCTGGTTGATTTCTTTGAAACAGTCACCAAGGCCATTGAAGAGGGAATGGTGGTCCACACAGCCTACCTGGACCTCGCAAAAGCCTTCGATACAATACCACACTCGGGCATTATAGATAAGCTCACCAGCTTAAATATAAACCCCTATGTCACTAGATGGGTTGCAAACTGGCTCAAGGACAGAACCCACATGGTTAGAATTGCTGGAGCCATGTCAGACTCCAAACCAGTTACAAGTGGCGTCCCACAAGGCTCAGTCCTGGGACCTCTCTTGTTCGGTATATATTTCTCGGAGGTACAGGCCAACACGGAAGGACTGTGGCTGACCAAGTTCGCAGATGACTGCAAACTGGGCGCCATAATCGACTCTCCAGCCGACACAAGCATCCTCCAAAAGGGCCTCATAGAAACAGACAACTGGTGCCAGAGCCATGGCCTCAAGCTAAATGCCAAAAAGTGTATCGTCATCCCCTTTGGCAAAAACAAAGTGCCCACAAATTACCACATAGGTGGTAATCCATTAAGTACAGAAGAAGTAATTAGGGACCTGGGGACCCAAGTTGATAGCAATCTCTCATTTGACAACCACGTGGCCAAAGTGGTAAGAAAAACATTTTATATAGCCCACCTAATCATGAAGGGATTCACATCTAGATCAGGGGAGGTCATCATGCCTCTTTACTCATCCCTCATCAGGCCCATAATTGAGTACAATGCCCCTTTTGGGATGTACCTTTCCAGACACCTACAGCAACTGGAAAGACCCCAAAAGTACCTCACCAAGAGGATCAAAGGGCTCAAACAGACGCCATATGCTGCCCGGTTAAAGAAACTCCAGCTCTTCTCAGTGGCATACCGCCTGCTCAGAGGAGATCTGTGCCTGACGTATAAAGCCATGTCCAATCAGGAATTAATGGACATGCTGTACCTCAGAAAATCCAAATCCCATCGAGCTACGCGCTCGTGAGACTTGAACCTCAGCACTGAAATAAATAGGACATGCTGGAGGGACAGATTCATAACCCAGAGGCTCCCTTCACTCTGGAATAAAATCCCAGTCCAGGTTAGGCAGAGTCCCTCATTGACTCTCTTCAAGAGGAATCTTGATGAGTGGATGGGAGATCGTAGGTTTACTCTGGGTTTCACTTCTGTGTCACTGTTAGACAGATGCACAGTATACTAACCTCGAAAAAGGGCACAGCAAAATTAATTTAAAATGGGTGGCGAAAGCCAAACACACTCTGGCTAGGCTTATAAATGCCCTAGGGCAGATAGCCTAGTATGAACCTATGAACACCACATACACAAACTCTGTAGATATAGCTAAGCTGCTGGCAGCCAGGTTCAGTGAAAACTTCACTCCTCTGTCCCCCCATCAGCAAAACAGGACATCCCCAGTACCTGCCCCCACTCCCCTTATCTCTAGGGAGCAAGTCATCACTGCCCTCTCAAAGGCAAATAATACAGTCTCAATGGGACCCGATATAATCCCAGGCTGCATCCTACATGAACCAAGGCAGGAACGTACAGCACCATTAAGCACCCTATTCCACCAAAGCCTGAATAGTGGCTTCATCCCAGCTGAGTGGGCATCTGTTTGCACAAAGGTGGAATGTCCACTGATCCAGGAAATTATAGACCCATCAGCCTAACTAGCCTGATATGCAAGGCCATGGAGCCGATTATCATGGACCTTATTAACAAGGACATTGGCAACCTCCTAACACTTGATCCCACAGAGTTTGGTTTTGTCAAGGGGAGATCATGTCTGTTAAACTTGGTCGACTTCTTTAAGACAGTCACCAAGGCCACAGATGAGGGGAAAACGGTGCACACCACCTACCCTGTCCTGGCCAAGGCCTTCGATACTATTCTCCACTCAGGTATAATAGACAAACTCTCTCAACTAGGCATCAATCCATATGTTACCAGATGGGCAGCAAACTGGACCACTGACAGAACCCACCTAGTCAAAACAGGGGAAGTCGCGTCACATAGCACACCCGTAACAAGCAGTGTAGCCCAGAGATTGGTCTTGGAGCCTCTGCTGTTTGGAATATACCTCTCAGAGGTGCAGCCCAAATCTAGTAGGCTATGGCTGACCAAGTTTGGAGATGACTGCAAGATGGGCGCCGTCATCGATTCCTCTAGTGATGTGGAAATCCTTCAAGAGGGTCTCACCCAAACAAATGACTGGTGTCAGAAACATGGCCTCAAACTGAATGCCAAAAAATGCATCTTCATCCCTTTTACAGAGAATGACGTCCCCTCAAATTATCGCATTAATAATAAGGCACTAAGCACGCAATCAGTCGTGAGGGACTTGAGCAACCAGGTTGATAGTAAACTGACTTTGACCACCACATTGCCTCTACTGAATGGAAAGCTTTCTACAGAGCCCACCTCATTAGTAAGGGTATCTCATCCAAGGACAAGGTGGTCATAACATCCCTGAATTCTTCCCTTATAAGACTCATTATTAAGTACAACGCACCTCACAAAGCACATGAAGCAGCTGGAGAGACCACAGATGTTCCTCACCCGGAGAATCCAGGGCCTCAAACATCTACCCTACACAGATGGGCTAAAAGCCCTGTCCCTCTACTCAGTCTCCTACAGATTCCTCAAAGGCGACCTCTGTCTGGCATACAAAACAATCTCAGACCCCACCCTGATGGAACTGCTGCATATCCACAAGTCAAGCTCCACTCGAGTAACCTGCAGGCGTGTCCTAAACCTGGTTTGTGGCATCAATAGGACTTGGTGGGACAGATTCGTGTCCCAGAGACTCCCCCTTTTGTGGAATAGACTCCCTCTCCACGTAAAGCAGAGTACCTCATTAAACCCTTTTAAGCACAACCTGGATAACTGGATGGGGAACAGAAAATACACCCCTGGGATCTGTGTCCCTGTCTGACAGTGGCATACGGTATCGACTTGTTGGAACAATGGCTGAATTCTTGGCTAGGCTTGTAAGGGCCTCAGGGTCAACAGCCTAATAACTTCCTATGAGCCTATGATTATTTGCTATAGTGACATAAGCAAAGGTTCATTGAAAAGGTTGAACACACAAGGTAAAAAAAAAATAAATAAATAAAAAAAAAAAAAGGACACAATCTTGTAGAGTTCCATTTTTTTTTTTTTTTTTTTTTTTTTTTTTTAACTGTTGTTGGTTTATATATATATTTGGATAAAGGCATTAGTATAAAGAACTTTTAGAGCTTTAATAAAGCCAAATCTTTACATCACACTAAACAGGAAATCTTACTCCACACTGTCAAAACACCTTTTAAAGCATCAATAGCTAATAAAAAAAGGTTATATTTCATCTTAGGGTACATGAGTTGTACAGAATCAAAAGTTATTGGGTGTTGACGGGTTTGTCCTAATTTCAGAAAATCTGATCAATACTGTTAAACTAAAAAAAGAAGCTCAGATTTCTAAATCAATGTTAATTAGTTCAACAGGTCTGCAATTAAACGTGTCATTTAAATTGGGTTTGGATATCAGTATGATCCTAGCACTATTAAGATGCATCTCAGTAATTCCACAGATACATACTGTAGTACAAACATTCAGCAAAATATTACAGCTCTCAATTTAGAATACTTAAATAAATCCACCACAAACCAATCTGGTCTAGGGGCTTTACTGCTCTTCGTATTATCTATAGTCATTTTTCCTGGTGGTGAAAGGTATGGAAAAATCTTGCATTTGTTCAAAATCCAGCTGTTTAACATTGAGTTGATTTAAGCAGCTAATCAATTAATTATCGCTGAAAGTAAGCAGGTGTTCACCATAAATCTGGGAATAAATAACAATTAAGACAGTGATTATTTCCTCTACTGTACGGACCAGTTCACTTAAATCACTTTTATTTAAGTAGAGACTTTTTCACTTTTATTATTCTAACCTTGATTTTTGAAGGGGCTTGTAACCATTTCTAGCACTTACACAGTGAAAGTTTCAAGCCAGATTTGAGAAGTATATGCAAAATTTACTTCCTTCTGCAATGACTTAATTTGTTAAAGTTCGTCATAATGAATCAATTGTCTAATTTCCAAGTTTAATATTATATAGAATTATGCTTTGTTGATAAAATATCCCGTTAATGGAGCCTTTAAATCAGCCCACCTAATCTCTATGAAAATCTCATTATTATGAATGTCTGCTTAAAAATTGCACAACTTCCTCGGACTTCTTTTTGTAGAAGCGTGGGATTTAATATCCGGTTATGTAGGATTTCTTGGGGAAGACTGACTTTTACAGTGGTCTGAGAAATGTTTAGGATCAATACTGTATTGAGGGTCTACAGTCTGAAATTTATTAGAAATCAAGAAAGTCTATTCTGAACCTTTGTGACAAGGTGAAAAGAATGTATGCTTCCAATTTTGACAGATCAGAATTATCAAACTGGTATGGGTCTATTAGCTCAAGGATATCAATTGGATTTGATAGGGCTACAGACACATTTATATTATAAGACAGTATAGTTGAATAAAATCTTCCATAACAGTAGATGCCGTTCTCTTCACCTGAGAGATCTCCTACCAAGGATAACCCAACATCAGGGCAGTATACCAAACCCTTCAGCTCTTACAGGCACCCTACATCAGACATATGCTCCCCACGCACAACACAGGGCATAAAAGTAATGTTCAGATGCACATACTCAGAAATAAAGGCCCAGGACATAAAAAAACCCTCCGGGACAAAATAGAAACATGTGCATCCAGAAGAAAAAACAAACACTTAAGAAGGGAGAAGGGCCCCTCGGCCAGGAGAGCACAGGGCAAGAGTCAGGACAGAAGGGAAAGGAGGGAGGGACAAAATACTGCAACAGTGAAGAGAAGGACATCTACTGTCATGGTAATATTTTACACGACTGTACTATGTCCTTCAATATCACTGTTGCAGTAATCTTCACTTAAGGAAGAGTACAAGAGCTTAACTGGATGCCTGGGAGGAGGAAGGCAGAGAAGAACCCTCCACAAACCCATGCAGGACAGCCCTGGAAACAGTATCTGACTTGTAATGTCTAGTAAAAGTATGAACCAAGGCCCACGTAGTAGCCTCAAGTATAAAACTGGTATCCAGATCCTTGAAAAAGGTACTAGAGGAGGCAAATACCCTATAAGAACATGCTTTTACAGATGAGGAAAGACATTTGCTCTAAGAATAATAAAACTAAATGACCTAGAAATCCAGGAGAAGGTGGCAGTTTTCTAGGCTTTAGGAATGTAGTCAGTAATAAAGCTCAAATTAAAGAGCAAAACCCAAAGTCCTGGGAAGAAAAGAAAAGTTATGTACTTAGTATAACTTGGCATCTGTGCTATCCAGCGTCATTATTCATCACAAATGGGTCTTGGATCCAACCTTGGATCTGAGCCGGCAACTTCTCAGACAGATCCAGAGCTCAAGCTCCTCCCTTTGCCATAATTCCTTGCTAACTTCTAACCCTCAGATAGAGTTTGCTAAATTAGTAGAAACACAGGAACTGCAATAAAAGCCCAAAATAATTTCTCACCAAGGATACAAGCCAATACAGCCTCGCCAGAACCCCCAGAAGGAAGGGGGAAGCAAGGCGAGAATGTGATGAATAATGACCGTGAATAGCAGAGATGCCAAGTTATGTTAAGTACATATCTCTAGCTGATGCTATCTGTGCCATTATTCATCACAGATGGGTCAAGAGCCCTCAGCTACTACATATCCTGGGAGGCCTCAAGGAAGAATATGCCGGAGCAGAGAGGAACCAAAGAAGCCCTGTTCCTAGACATTAACTCTAATTTGTAGTGCAAAATTGAAGTGTGAGGATTAGACCAAGTCACAGCAGCACAAATCTCATCAAGGGAAAGTCTAGCCAAGAAGGCTGATGATGTAGCAACAGACCTAGTGGAGTGGGCCTTAACTGTTTTTTAGGTGAACAGGTTTCTGCAGGACTTTGGGTATTAGGGGAACAGGTGGGTAAGCATTGAGGAGACCCGGAGGCCAATCACGACCAAGAGCGCCCCTGGGTGACTCCCTTGATGGGAAGATCAGGGCAAAGTAATTGCTGCATTTGTGGTTAACTGGGGAAGCAAAAAGGTTGCAGCAAGGTTGACCCCAATGGCTGAAGATTAGCAATGCCACTGAAGGATTCAGGGACCACTCGTGAGGACTGAAGATGGACCTGTTGAGTCTGTCAGCCAACACAGTGGAACTCCCGGATATGTAAGTTGTAAGAAAAAAGCGCCTGGAAGACATTGCCTATTCCTGCACTCTCATGGGCCTCACTGCACAGAGGATAAGACAGTGTTTCGCTTTGCCTGTCGATATACCAGACAACTGCCAAGTTGTCCATCTGAATTGCTATGGTCCCCTGACAGAAGCACTCCTGAAAGGCTTGCAACGTTAGGACGACTGCTCTCATCTCCAGCATGTTTATGAGCAACTTGGTCTCTATGGGGGACCATGTGCCTTGAACTGTCCCTGCCTGGAAATGCCCCCACTCCCACCCCAACAGGAAGGAGTCAGTGGTCACTGTGGCCTTGGACAGTGGAAGAAAAAAATGGCCTGCCTAGAAATAAGTCTCGAGACCGAAGCCACCAAGCAAGATGATTCCTGCACACCTGAATCAACTTTATCATAATGAGCATGGGCTGAGACAAAATGGACCACTGGACCGCCAGGGTCTATTGGAGAACTCGCGTGTGATACCTGCGAGAGGCACCAACTGAATGGCAGCCACCATCTAACCTAATTGTTTGGAGAATCAAGTGAGCCGACAGGCACACTAGCTCCAGCAAAACAGAGACCCAATCTCAAATGAGTTGGACCCTCCGGGGAGGCAGTGCTGCAGTCTCCAATACAGTGTCCAGCTGGACCCCGATAAACTGCAGGTTTTGGCTCAGAATGACATTGGACTTGGGAAGATTAAACCTGATGCCTAGATGCTGGAAAAGGCTGAAGACACAGTGGCAGTTGATGTCTTGGTGAAGCCGTGAGAAGCCAATCATCCAGGTACAGAAAAAGCTAGAAACCCTGCAGCCGGAGAGAAGCTGCCACCACTGCCACACATCTGGTAAAAACCCAGGGGTCTGCATTAAGTCCAAACGGCAGGACTCTGAACTGGTAATGATTAGCCCCTAACCAAAAGTGCAAGCGTCTCCTGGAGCGTCTACTGATCTTTATAGGACTGTACGCATCCTTGAGATCCACTGAGCACATCAAATTGTCCATGCGCAAGAGAGGCAGAATGGACTGAACAGTGACTATCCGGAACTTGGACTTATTGGCAGACTGATTTAGTTCTCTGAGGTCCAGAATCGGACACAGGGCCCGCTCTTCTTTGGCACCATAAAGAAGCAAGACTAAGTTCTGGATCCTTGTTGCCCTGTCGGGACCTCCTGAATGACTCTTTCAAAAGAGGTCTTGCACCTTGATACAGACCACCTCCCTTTGGCAGGGTGGTATGTCTGGGTTTAATTTCCAAATTGGTGGGTTTGGGAGAAGGAAATGGAATAATCCCTGGAAATTTTTAGCACCCACTGATTGGAGGTGAGACTTGTCCAGGCTAATGGGTGAAGGGAGAGTTGAACCCCCGACTGCCTCCAGGGCAGAACAGTCAGGCAGCATCTCAGGAGCACTGGAAGGGCTTCTCCGAGAAGGGTTCTTGGAAGCCCTGGTTCTGCAGACCCCCTTTGCCCCTGGGGTGGCATTTGCCATTGAAACCCCTACCCCGGCATGTGGAAGAGGAGATTCATGGAGAGCATCCTGAAAGGAAGACAAGAGTTCTCTGGAACCAGAGTTTCTTACTTCCCCCCTGGGTCTTAGAAAAGGACCACTGGCGAGTAGAAAACTTGATCCCTACCACTGAAAGAGTCTTGCCTTCCTGCTCACTGCGGGTTACCGATTCTTTATCGGATGGTCAAACAAGGGAGAACCATCAAATGGGGCTTAATGAAAGATTCCTTGAAGGGTTCTGCAAACCTGCAAAAGCGAAGCCAGCATGCTTTTGGATAGTAATGCTGGTGCCTGCCACTTGAGAGGTGGCCTCCACAGTATCGGAGATCAGCCTCATCAAAGCATTAGCCAAAGAGGTTAGAATAGACAGCTTTGGGGAGACTAGTTTGAAGTGCTCTGGAGGCAACAACTCTGACAGGGAAGTGGTAATCTCTGAAACAAAATTCCTTGGAAGCTGGGTAAAATGGGCCAAGTAATTAGTTGCTCCCAGACCAAAAGTAACTGAAGCAAACACACGTTTCCAAATGGTCAATCACCCAGGGCTCCTTGTTTGGGGGATGGACCGAGGAGCTTTGCTCAGCTAGCTCCTTCTTTGTAGCAGCGACCACCAAGATGGTATTGACAGGGACTCCTCTGCTCCAAAAAGATCGGTTCTTGGGAGGACTGAGGAATCTGCTTTCTTGGGCAGAGGTTCCACCATGTCTGGCTTTTTCCAAGGCCTGCTGGTGAGGAGATTCACAAGCTCGTCAGCAGGAGGGAAACCCAGGCAGTAGATGGGCCCGTCCCAAAGGCCTTCAGGAACACAAACTCCTCCCAAGACAGAGACGGGGAAGACCATCCGCCTCTCTGCTTAAGAACTTTGAGAATGTCCATGAAGGAAACTTCCTCAGGCACAAGTCTGGGGGACTTGTTTCCCTCCTCAAAATCAATGTCCTCAGTGAGGGACTCCATTGGGGAAGTCCAAGCGTCTCTTCTTACATATCCTCTTCTGAGGGATTTCCTCCAAGGTGGGCTCAGGGGAGGACTCAGAAGAGATAAGTACCTCAAGTGGGGTAGTGCCTGTCTAAAGGTGCTCGCAGAAGGGCTGACCCAGGATGGATGATGAGGCCTCAGCACCCAAACCAGAGAAAAGGGTGGGGTGGGCCTAGAGAAGGACAAGTAACTGCCAAACTGGAAAAGATCCTCTCTACCATGCGGAAGGCCAATGGACTGGACGAAGCCCCCAATCCCCCGCAGCAGGGGCCACCTGGGAAGATAGCAGGGACACTGGCACCGCACCAAAGCCCGTTGACGATATTGCCCCCAAGCTGCCCAGCGTAAAAGACCCCAACAGATGGGAACGATCCGAAAAATCTGGACCTGAACTCACCCCCAGGCAACGCACACGGACCCCATGGAGGTGAGGTGTACCCTTGTCCAAAGCCAGCAGAACAGAGCCAGCCAGGGACATTACCAGTGTTGAGAAGGGGGGACACCAGACACTGTTGGCCTTTCACTCAAAATCCTCTGTTCCTGACATTCCAAAACTGTTGGACTGGAAGAGGAGAGTGAAGTCCTGTAGATGGGGAGGGTACCCTAGCCACATGGACAGGGGACAGCAGCAAGCCCAGTTCAATTCAAGCCTTAAGGAAACTCATCATCCTATCCATGTCGGAGGAAGCTGACTCCTGAAGGATCTGGACAAAGCTGAGTGGCCAGATCTTGCTGGGGATCTGACCTTGGATCCCACAGCCCTATGGTCCTGACAAGGGGATCTACTTAGACGAGTCGGATCCAACTTATTGGAAGACCGAAAAGGGGAAATTTTTAAGGCAATGGGATCCGACAACTGTCAGATCCGAAAGCCTAGCTGGATCCGAAGCTTTGGATGGCATGCCGGATGGATCAGACAAACTGGTTGGATCCAGAGATGGCATGTACCTGCTTGGATCTGAAGGCCTCCACTCCACCAAGGCCTTGGATGTGAGAGTCTGATCTGAGGTTCTAGGAATTGCAGATCTTGGATCCAAAGTTTAAGAGGCTGGACTCAGACCTGGGGATCTGCGAACCAAGAGCTTTGGCTTCTTAGGAAGAGAAGAAGAGTCGTCCCCCCCCCCCCAAAGGGAGGAGGAGGACTCTTAGGCTCCTGTGAGGGCTTGGAAGGGGAGTCCGAGGGCAGATGACCATCCTGAGCCAAGCCATTCAGTAAAAACTTATTCTAGCACTCCACAAGGGCCCTGGGGTTGAATGAATCACAGATGTCGCATTCAACCTCCAGGTGCGCTGACCCCAAACAATACAGACGATCCTCTTGTGAGTTGGAACATGGCATCTTCCGACCGCACGAAGAGAATCTCTTAAATCCAGAAGGTTTTTCCGCCATGCTAAGTATGCTCACACCACACCAGCTGTAAATACACTACCCCTAGAAAAAGGAAAGGATAGAGAGAATTTTTTTTGAACTACACTAAAAGAAAAAAAGAGAGTGGGAAGCAGTAAACACTGGAAGAGGGGGAGAGAATCCTAACTAAATTACAGAATTTAGTAAACGGGAGGGGAGATAATTTAACTAAGCTACAGATGGAAGGGATGATGAGAGAAAAGTAACTTATAGAGAGCAAAAAATCTCCAAAAAAATAAACACATCTGCTAACCTGAGCCTGGACCATGTCTGCAGTATTTCAGCAGCAGCAAACGAGATCAGAGGGTTAGAAGGTAGCAAGGGATTGTGGGAAGGGGAGGAGTTTGAGTTCCGGATCCGTCTGAGAAATTGCAGACTCTGATCTGTGGTCAGATCCAAGAACCATCTGTGATGAATAATGACAAGGATAGCATCAGATCAAAACACACTTCAGACTTTCAGAAAACTTTAGTAAATATCATCTGAGCTGTCACACTGTGGAGAAGTAAACAAAAAAAAAAAAAGGAAGGAAGATGAAGAGACTCATTAAGGAACAACTGCTTGACCATCCTGGGCGTAAAAGGATTAGTTTGAAGAGAGAACCTGTCTGCATGACCATCCTTGGCATAAAAGGATTAGTATGAAGAGACAACCTGTCTGTATGGAAAACTAAAAAAGGACGAGTAGCCACAAGAGCTTTAATTTCAAACACCCTCTTGGCTAAAAGTAAGACACAAAAGCAGAACAGTCTTCCAAGTACAATGCTACAATGAAGCTGAGAAAGCAAGCTCAAAAGGAGACCAGGGCAATTTTAAGTACAAAATTAAAATCTCAAGAAGGCAGAATATGTTTTCTGGGAAGCCTGAAATGAAGGACACCCTTAAGGAATTGTTGGACCTCAAACCTGGCAGCCAGAAGAGGATTCAAAGACAGACAACCATATGAAGCATTTACTCATGAGGCTGTGTCCTGAACCTACTGAGAAAATTTGCCTTAAGATTGCGCCGTCAAGGTATATAGACTGCTTCTGTGTGACCTACAGATTGAAGGCTATTTCCTATGCTTGAAAGGCTAACCTGCAAATAAGGTAAGATCTCATTTCCCCTTATTTGTTGATGTCAAATGACGGGGGTGTTGTCCATATAAACCTTTAAGGGACCTGGGATCCAGAGTGCATTAAAGCTTGAAGGGACAGACAGAGCCCACATTTCCTTGATGCTGATATGATCCACACTCTGCTGAGGGGGCCAGAGACCCTTCATCTTCAGTTTTCCTGAAGTCGACCCCCATCCCAGCTGTAATGCGTCTGTGAAGAGCTCCTGAGATGGCCGAGGAGGGTGGAAAGTAACAGGAGGGCTGAGAGATGGCCACTGAATCCATCAATGAATTTCCAGTTTGAGGCAAGGGAGGAGAGGAATGAGATGGTCCAGCAGGTGGAGGTGTTGAAGCCACACTGATTTTAGACACCACTGAAATATTCTCATATGAATCCTGGCCCAGAGAAGCATGGGTATATATTGGAGGCCATGAACCCTAGACCACTGAGAAACTCCCTGGCTGGAAGAGAGGACAGGGGAAGTGGGGACAGAAAATTTATGAGAAAGAAAATTCTGAAGCAGGAAGATATGCCAACATTGGAACAGTCTGAAACCTGCAGCCTAGGAAAACATGATCCTGAGATGGAGTCAACGTGGACTTCTGCGGGTTGACCATGTATGCCAGACTGTGCAACAGAAGCTGGGTAAACTGCAGATTCTGCACCAGCTTGGAATGGGAGGAAGCCTGCAGCAAGAGGTCATCCAGATAAGGAAATATCTGAATCTCCTGAAGCCTACAAAAGACAACTACAGGGACTAGGCATTTGGTGAACAACCCTTAGGCTGTGGAAAGCCTAAAGGGCAAAACAGTGAACTGGAAATGACAGAAAGAAACAAAGGAACAAAAAATATCTCCTGAGTGGATAGGAATGTGAAGTTTAGCGTCCTTTAGATCCAAGAAAAGCTTAGGGAAGCAACAGAGGAAACAAGTCTGACTAAACAGCATTTGGAAGGAAAGCACTATGAGAAAGGTGTTCAGAAAAGAAAGATCCAGGACAGGTCTCAAAGATACCCCTTTCTTGGGGACTACAAACATCCTGGAATAAAATCCCAAAGCCCTGTCTGAGGAACCAGTTAAATGGCACCCTGGTCAAGCACAGCCTGCAGAACCCTGGAAAATGATGAAGCTGTTTTGTTGTGGACTGAGGAATTCTGGAAAAGGAGGGAAGGGCCTTCCAGTTCATAATATAAACCCTGCCTGATGATGGCAAGAACCCAGGTGTCTGTGCTGATCAATTGTCAAACTGGGAGAGAAAGAGAAAGCCTGAAGAACAAGGAACTTGGCCAAGAGGAACGATGCAGAGATGGCAAAAGATTTTTCAGGAAATTAATACTTCTACAGCATAGGAATCTGAGTAGGGCTCTCAGAGAAAACCCACCTAGGAGCCTTCTTACCTTTGGAAGACTGTCTAGGTAGCCTTTGCTAAATAGCAGTCTTACTAGTGTAGCTCAGAGAAAGAACGGTTCTGCCACCAATCCTGCTAAAAACTTGAAAAGTTTTAATAAAAATAGAACAATGATAAAATAAAACACACTGGCTCGTATAAGGATAAGCACTTTTGGTGTAATACCTTTTTTGTTTTTGAAAAAGGTATTACACTGAAAGCCCTTATCTGGTTTATGAGCCAGTGTGTTTTATTTTATCATTGTTCTATTCTTATTAAAAGTTTTCAAGTTTCAAGTTTTTAGCCGGATTGGTGGCCGAACTGTTCTTTCTCTGAATTTTGTACTTTGATGTGCTCTGCCTTTGGTGACGCTGCCTACTTTTTCTTTTTTACTAGGTTAGTTCCTCTGAAACTTGGGAATAGGGGAGACAAAGATCAGATTCAAATCTTTCATGACCTAACCTTGCTTCTGTAAGATCTTGTAAAGGTCAACCACAGCAATATCAAACAACTTCCGGTAAACCAAGGGAACACCCAGAAGCTTCACTTTGCTCTCCGCTGGCAGGGCCTGACGGTGAAGCAAGGAGTAGTACCTCATCACAAAGCCTGGGACAGCAGCCCTAGAGGATGCATTTGCTGCATTAAACTGTATTTCACAGAGTGAAAGGCAACCTGAGAAGTGGAAATGAGCAAGACGACAGCCAAGGCTTTACCCTTAGAGTCAGGCATATCATAAATAAGTTTCCCAACCTGAGACAGTAAGTACCTAGTCATACGAGTCTGGTATCTGATGTCCCTGAAGGCTAAGGAAGAAGCAATCCTCTCCATGGTTCTACTATCCTTATCCGGAGGAAGACGCTTGGAAAAAGGCAATAGCCTAGAAGGCTTATCAGAAGAAACCAAAATCAATGCAGGATCAAGAGGAAGTCATTTATACAAGAATTTCCAGCCATCAAGAGCCTTCTAGAACCTATCAGGTTTCTTAAGACCTGGACACGGAGAACCAGATGTCAAGTAAGCAGCAGAAAATGTATCTAATAAAGCAGACAACAAAGGAGGGACAGCTGAAGATTTAGGAGACTTCATTTGTAACAACTCATGAGACCTCTTTTGGCCATGTGAAGCTTGGAAGCAATCCCACTATGTCACCAAAGGACAGCTCCTCTAAAGTAGAAGGATTTCTCCTACTCAGATCCATAATCCAAAAGTGAAGGTTACTGGGAGGAACAGGCCAAGGAGTCAGCCTCAGAATCCTCATCCAAAGACTTTGGGACCCTAGCCCTTTTAGGGGTAGAGGAACAGAGAAAGAGCAGGAACTGAAACCCCTTCAGGACGCTTGATTATCAAATCATTGAACAAATCCTGAGTGAAGTCCTGATGTTCCCTGCGTGGATCCCGTGGAGTAGGCACCATGTGCCTTTTTTTTTTTTTTTCTTCTTCACAGGGATGTCCACACTGACAAAACATGGAGGTTTGGACTCCTGCCTAGATTCAATCAAGGTACCTGGCACCTCTTCCCATACAAGGATTTGAGGAATCCCCAAGCCCCTCTGAAATAAACTGTGGTTCCCCCTCAATTTCTGCAGCAGACATTTGAAAGGCCTCCTAGGACAAGTGAGAAGGAAGCTCTGTACTGGCTTCCAAGAAGTTTGCGGCAGAGGAAAAGCACAGTTGTGTAAAATCTTACCATAATGATAGACGTCCTTCTCTTCACTGCTGCAGTACGCATAACATTAGGAATCCCCTGTCAAGAGCAGACCGACATCTGGCCAGTATACCAAAGCCTTTAGGTTTGCTTTAAGGTACGCTGTACATCACATGTATGCTCCTTGCATATCGTACAGCATAAGGGTGACGTCTGGATGTACCATCCTCAGAATTGAGAGCCCCAGTAGGAACATCAGTACAAGGAAGAGGAAAAGGTAAGTACATCCAGAATGCAAACAGACCAGGGGAGGAGGGAGGGAGTGGATACTTCAACAGTTAAGAGAAGGACATCTACTGTAAGGGTAAGATTTTAAACAACTTTACTATGATTTCAAGTATTCCTAATATTAGGGAGAGTGCCAAAGCTCAGGAAGAAACATGGGAGGAAGGACCAGCAGAGCCCTCTAGGAAGCCATGAAGGATGGCCCTAGCAAAACCTGCTCCAGCTCTAGAGATTCCATCCAATCTGTAGTGGTTAGTAAATGTATGCACAAAAGTCCAGGTAGTTGCCTCAAGACTACAGTCAGTATCCAAACTCTTGCAAAAAGCACAAGAAGTCACAGCCCTAGTAAAATGAGCCTCAACAGAAAAAGGAAGGCTCTCATCATGAAAAGAACAAGAAGAAATAGCTTTTGAGATCCAAGAAGAAACAGTTTTCTTGGATATAGCTAATCCTAAGAACCTAGGATGAAAGGAAACAAAGAGATGATCAGATTTCCTAACAGTCTTAGCCAAACAAAATCTAGTTGTCTATGCACATCCAACATGTGCAGCACCTTCCCAGTGGCAGACTGTGGAGATGGGGGGAAAAAAACACAGGCAAATTAATAGACTGATTAAGGGGCAACTCGCTCTCGACCTTGGGCATAAAAGAAGGATTAGTATGCAAGGACACCCTGTCCTTATGAAACACCAAAAAAGGAGAACAAGCCATAAGGGCTTGAAGCTCAGACATCCACCTGGCAGAAGTAAGGGCTAACAAAAATTCAGTCTTCCAAGAGTTATGTTGTAAGGAAGCTGAACCTGCAGTCTAAAAAGAAGCCAGAGTCCGTTTTCCAAAACAAAATTAAGATCACAGGGAGGAATAACAGGCTTCCTGGGAGGCCTAATATGAAGGATGCCTTTTAGGAATTCTGTAGCTTTAAGTCTTGAAGCTAAAGGAGGAAATAAAGGCAGATAAGCAAAGATAGCAGATAAGTGGGACTTAGAAGAATAAGCTAACCCAATATTGAGCAGTTCACACAGATAACAGAGAACCAAAGAAACATCCACAGAAAGTGGATCCAGGTTACAAGAAAAACACCAAAGAGAAAACTTCTTCCATATGGACAAGTAGAATGCCCTAGTATTGGGTTTCCTGGCCTCCTGCAGGACCCTACGCATGTTCTCAAGAAAAAAAAGGTGAAATGTGGAATCAAAATCCCATCACCCATACTGTCACTTGAAAAGTGAACAGAGGGGGATGGATGAGAGAGATCCCTTGCTTTATGTGAGTAGGTCAACCCTGTGAGGTAACTTTTGAAATTTGCCCTTTGCTAAACGCAGAACAGAGAACCGATGCTGTCTCCACCAAGAGAGACAACAACAATATTGTGGGAGCATCAAGCTGAATTTTGAACAGGACTTGTAGAGCGAGGGGAAGGAGAGAGAAAACAAAGAAACATCCCCTTCCAAGAAAAAGATAGGCCATCTACCTTCCAAACCAGAGGACCTGGGACTCTGGCATGAAACAATAAAAAAAAGAAGAAAGAGGCTGTCTGTTCAGAGGGGAGGCAATTAGATCTACTTCAACAGTACCCCACTGGTGGATTATGTTCAGAAACACATCCCTGTGAAGCATCAATTTGTGGGATTTAGTTAAGGACCTGCTTAGAGTGTCTGCCACAATGTTTTGAACTGAGGGAATGTAAACTGCCTGAAGAGTCAATTGATACTCGACAGCATGATTCCACACCAGGAATGCCAACTAGCAAAGATAATAAGATCTTGTTCCCCCCCGGTTTGTTTGCATACCACATCACTGTCGTTTTGTCTGTAAATACCTTGACAGGTCCTGGGGAGAAAAGAGGTTGAAAAGGCTGAAACACCAGCAGAAGACATCTCATTGATATTGAGGTGTCCTTTCTGCTGAAGAAGAGACCATGCAGTCTGCACTTTTAGGTAACCAAAAGCTGCTCCCCATCCCACATCTGAAGTATCTGTGAACAGCTCTAGAGAGGGAAGAGGGAGATGAAAAGGGAACCCTGGATCTACAGACAACTGATGGATCGACCATGGACGTTCTAGAGACGAGGTAGAAAACTAACTAAAAATTTTAGGGAATGAACATGTTGAAGCCAAACTGACTTCAGAAACCACTGAAACTTTCTCATGTGGAGTTTGGCCAGAGAGAGCATAGGGATGGTCGATGTCATGAATCTCACAGCTCTCAAACTCCCTGGCTGTAAGAAAGGTCAGAGGAAGAAGAGCTTAAAAGAAGGAAATAAGTGTCTAGGCTTTGTGAAAAGGCAGGGATGCCAGCATAGGAACTGTCTGAATCCTGCACCCCAGAAAAACATGGTCCTGAGAATGAGTCAGAAAAGACTTCAGTTTACTGTGAACCCCAGGCTTTGCAGAAGGGAAATGGCAAAATGAAAATTTGGGTGGTGCAGTGGTCAAAGGAAAGCGTTGCTGCCTCACAGCAACACCAAGAGGTTCACTGGTTCAATTCTTGGCTGGGGTGCCTTCTGTGTGGAGTCTGCATGCCCTCCCTGTGTTCACATGGGTTTCCTTTACGTACTCCGGTTTCCTCCCACATTCCAAAGACATTTGTCTGGAGCATTTCTCCCAGGGCCTCCGCTGAAAACAGGCTCTGTCCCAGTCGGACTTTCCCGGTAAACATATGTTGGATAAATAAATAATTTTGCAACAGGATCTCTGGAGATGATGCCTGGAAAAGGAGGTCATCCAAGTAAGAAAATAAATCCTGCAAAAAGAAATCACTGCAGCGAGGCATTTGATGAATTCCCTTAGGACAGTATAAAGGCCAAAGGGCAAAGCAGAGAACTGACAATGCCAGGAAGCAACAATGAAATATAAAAACTTCCTGAAAGAGATGGATTGGGGTATGGAGATAAGCATCCAGGGCATCCAGCAGATCTAGAGATACCACTCAATCATGAGGAAGAAAAAGAGGGAACAAATTCTGAAGGGACAACATTCAAAAAGAGAGTACCTTCAGTAAAGTGCTTAGATGAGAGAGGTCTAGAACAGGTCTCCAAGTACCCTCTTTCTGTGTACTTGAAACATCCTGGAGTAAAACCCCCTCCCCTTTGAGACACCAGTACCTCCTGAATAGTACCCAGAGTTAAAAGATCCTAAAGCACCTCTGGAAAGGAGGAGAGTGGTTCCTGAGGGCGGTTAAGGAATACCCATAAAAGGGAGAAGGGATTTCCAAACCATGAAATACCTCTGGCGAATAATGAGTGGGATTCAGGAATCCTGAGTAATCTGTAGCCAAACAGGAAGAGAGAGAGAGAAAGAGAGAGAAAAAGGTGAAGAGAAAGAGATGTGGCTAGGAAGAATAGGATAGTCAGACAGCACAAGTTTATCTGAAAAGGGAGACTTCTGTGACACAGAAGTCTGAGTATCCTAAGCAGGAGAAGCCAGCTTACCAAAATTCTTATCCTTAAGAAGAGGGCAAGACTGCCTGTGAACAAACGTTGGCTTACTGGAGTAATTTCTTTAAAATTTAGGCACAGGAGAAACAAACTTCCTGTAAAGCCTTACCCTTATGGGACTTGAACATAACAAGTGCTTATCAAGAGGGCCATCCATTAACTTAGCCTTAATATCATCAGGCAAATCTTGAAGCCAAAGCCAAAAATACCTTATCAATGACCCAAAAGCAGCAGCCCTTGAGGAAGTATCTGCTGCATAACAACTACACTTGATGGATGATGTGCCACCTGAAGTCCCCAACAGGAAAAGAGCATAAGTTTTAACCTCAGAGTCTGGCAGATAAAAAAAAGTAACCTGACAAGCCTGAGATAGGACAGCCAACAAAGACAGACGTATGGTTCTGATAATTAACAGCCCTAAAAGCCAAAGTAGCAGAAGTGTAAACCTCCTTGCCTAGCCTTCCCATGGTCTTGCTACCTTTTTCTAAGGGCAGTAACTTGGGAGAGGGAAGCAATGAAGAGGGCTTGTCAGAAGCTACAGACAGCACCGAGGAGTCAGCAGAAAGACATTCGTACAAAAAATTTATAGTCCTCAGGCACCCCAATAGGATCCATCAAGTTTATTGGGAGCAGAGGAATGGGAGTCTGCAGCCTTAAAAGCATTAGAAAATTCATCCAATGCAGCCAAAAAAGGAGCAGAAGCTTTGTGAGAATTCTTCTGCAGCACCTAACAGTATATTTTATGCATCTCAGAAACCTGAGCACAATCCCATTTAAGGAACTCATCATCCTGGATATCATGTCACCAAAAGAAATCTCTTCAAAGGGAATATCTGGACAGGTAGATTCCTCTTCCTCTGACCCATAGTCCAAAGGAGAGGGAATTTGAGAAGAGTAAGCAAGGGATTCATCATCCAAATCCAGCTCCTCCTCAAACAAATCAGGCGACTTGTACATCTGCTCTTATACAAAAGCTTCAGCTTGGCTGTTGCAGCTCTGTGGGACGTCACACATAGGGGCCATAAATCAAGGATCTTGTAAGTGACGTTTGCACGCACAATCCTTAGCACTTTTCAGCCATAGACAACTTTGCATCGTACAAATCGCTCTCCAGACGTCGGGTCGACTATAGATAAGTAAACCGTTGAATTTTTGCATTTCTAATATTTTACCAGTCTTTCGCATTGCTTAGGCTTGGCTGTTGTAGCTTTCAGCTGATGTCAGGGAAAAAGGGAAAGTGCCAATGGGGGCGTCAAATTCTCCATAAGAATGCCCATGACAAATGCATTTTCTGCTTAGGCTGGGAACACTACCATAATGCCTGCCCTATTTCTAAACCTTTTGTGCCCAAGATCTTACGTAGTTGCCTGGCAGCTTTAAATCTTTACTTAGAAAACCAATGCCTTAAACGGCTGGCTCTCAGGACGGATTCTGCTTCGGAGGCTGCTCAACAACCTCCGCGTAAGAAGACCAAGATGCCTAGACCTTCATCGCCTGCCGCTTCGCACACGGACTCCCCGTCAACTACCGATGTACGAGTTAAGGAGCGCACGGTGGATCAGTCGTCTTCATCGACCTCCCTCACGAAGGCTGCTGCTCAGTAGACAACGCACGACCACGGAGCGTTCTCAGACACAGACGCCTGTCGATGTCGAGGGGGAACCACACTTGGTGGTTTCTTTGACTGGGATCCAGACCTCTGATACAGCCACTGCCAAACCCAGTTCTAGATGGGTTCCTAAGGCCACTCCAACCAAAAAGCAGAAAACAAAACACATTAAGCCCACTTCTGAAGGCCCTCCAGACTGAGAGGCCTTCACATCTTCTCTTATGCAGGCATTTATAGCCCTAGGCCTCCCTCTGCTTCTTCCATTCCCATACCTCCCCTCCTTCAGGAAGAACATGAATCTTCCTACTCTTCCTTGGATGAATTCATCTCTTATGCATCCCAGATTGCTTCTCCCAAGGAATACTATTCTCCTGATGAGGATTCTGTGAAAGGGGATTCTCCACCTGAAGACATTACATTTGGTGAAACCATCACCAAAATGAAAGACTATTTCAAATGGGATACTTCCCAAATGACAGAAACCCAAAAAAGATACTTTGAACTGCTGCAAGTGGAGTTCCCCCCTCCTCTACATCTGTACTCCCTGTTCTTCCAGCATACCTGGATGCTTTTACTGCAGCCTCTAGAACACCTGACTCGCAGTCTCCTGCACCTAAGTGCCATTACCACTTCTACAAGGTGCCAGAGGAACATAAACTCCTCATAAAGCCACCCTTAGAAGACCCAGCAGTGATTGCCACTGCCCCTGATAAAAAGTCTAGGTTACCTTCTGCCTCTCTACTGCCCACGGATAAAGATAGCCAATCCATGGATAGGACAGGCAAGAAGGTGTACACTTCCTCCACTTTGGCCTTCAGAGCCATTAACTATCAAACTCGCATGACCAAGTATGACCTGGACCTAGTATCCCAAGCCACCTCTATGCTGGCTTCAATTCCTGACAGTCCCATTAAAATGGATATTTCCTCCAAATTGTCCTTAGCACTACAAGTGACTAGACACTCCCACAAGATGTAGCAACGATGCTGCAGAAGCTTCTGCTCGCTCTGCAGCATCGGCATATGTCCCTAGGAGATATTCCTGGCTTAGACTACAGAATCTGCCAGATGACTTCAAGTCCAAAATCTTGGACGCCCCACTGTATCACAACTTCCTCCTTGGCAAGCAATCTGCAGACCTATTTAAGAATCTGCAAGAAAAAAAGCAAAGAATTATAGGATATAAAACATCGCCTGGTATCCCTTACACCCAAATTTTATAGGAACTACCCGGCTAAGACTACCTTTGTTAGGTGTAACCCGCATTCTGCTGCCTCCTCCTCCAGACCCAGAAGAGGAACTAGAAGACATTCCTCATTCAGGCCTACTGGCCCACCACCTCAGCCTAGACAACCCTTTCAGGACAGGGGAGGTCCTAATAATGCGTGACTGCCTTCCCATCTACCCCTCTCAGCCCACCTTACCCACTGTCTCCCCCCTTATGGCAAAAAATCACTACAGACCAATGGGTATTAACCATTATTCAAAAAGGGTACTTTCTATCCAGGAAACAAATTCCCCCCCTGGAAGGGCATTCCATTTTCCCCAAAAAAACAATGCCATCTCTTCCACAAATTCTGTCAGACCTGCAACAACAAGGCACAGTAGAGCCTGTTCCCACAGGACAAGAAGGAAAGGGGATTCTACTCCAGTCTGTTCCTGGTCCCTCGAAAGGAAGGTCCCTGGAGACCCATTTTGGATCTCTCCTTCCTAAACCTTTACCTGCAGGTACCCACCTTCAAAATGCTGTCATTTCCCACTCTCTTGCCTCTCATACCCTCAAATGCTTTCATAGTCACCTTGGACCTAAAAGATGCTTACCTGCATCAGGGCCTCACACAGATGTTTAAGTTTTTCTGGCCCATCCTCGCACTTCCAATTTATGGCCTTGCCCTTTGGTTTATCCACTGCCCCAAGAGTGTTTACAAAGTGCCTAGCTCCGGCCATTGCCCTTTGCAGGATCCACGGCATCCAGATTTACCCATATCTGGACGACATCCTTATCCTAGCACAGTTCAAATATTCCCTCTTAAGACATCTACACTTCACTATGTCCCTTCTACAAAGTCCAGGGTTCACCCCAAACCTCAAGTAGTCCTCCCCGAACCCAGACAAGGACAAGATATTCCCAGGTTGCAGAATCAATACAGAACGAATGAAAACCTTTCTCCCACAGAACAAGGTTCTATCTCTAACTTCCCACTTCCAGGAAGTCTTGGTTTCCCCAGACAGTCGCTGCAAGGCAATTCCTTTGACTCCTGGGATTGATGTTAGCAACCATTCCCATGCTACCACTGGCCAGAATGCATATGCAAAAACTGCAATGGTACCTCAAAAATATCTGGTCAAAACAGCAGAATCACTTGGAACAAGTTATCCCCATTCTTCCCTGTTTAAAGAAGGAAATCATTTGGTGGATCCAACAAGTGCAACTAAACGCGGGGCTTCCACTGCAGCCCTTCAACCCACACAAACATTGCATACAGATGCCTCAGACTCAGGTTGGGGAGCCACCTTGCACTGTTACAGAGTCCAAGCCCAGTGGCAATCTCCCATGAAATCCAAACACATCAACGTAAAGGAGATGACAGCAGTTCTTTTAGCTCTACAGACCTTCATACCCCTACTGCTACCAGGTCCTCTTCTGATAGTGACTGACAATACCACTGTAATGTGGTACATCAACAAACAGGGAGGTACCAAGGCATACCAACTGTGCAGGCTAGCCCTACTAATTTGAGACCTATCATCCCAGAACAACCTACCCCTGCAAGCCAGCTACATCCCTTTGCAGGACAAGCAAGCAAGCAGAACATCCTCTCCACAACACGAATGGATGCTGGACAGGACGGTCTTCCTAGACATAATCCACCGGTGGGGCACTCCACAAATAGACCTGTTTACCTCCCCCCAGAACAGGCAGCTGCAGACCTTCTGCACAAAGACTTACTTCCCCCAAGCCTGAAGAGTAGACTCCTTCAGTTTCACCTGGGAGGGGAAGTTCCTGTATGCCTTCCCCCCTTCCCTCTGATTCAGAAAGTCCTTCTGAAAATCAGGAAGGATAAACCAAAAATCTTGCTAGTGACTCTACTGGCCAAAGCAGCACTGGTTCCCCCCTTCTACACAATTTAGCCAAGGGCAATCACTGCAAGTTACCCCACAAGGTGGACCTTCTGACACTAGACAAAGAACTATCCTACACCCAGAATTGCAAATGCTAACCCTGACTATGTGGGTGATAAATTACTAACTCCATTCAGACACCACTATTCGGAGGAGGTGCTATCAGTCCTGAGGGAAGCCAGGAAACCCACCATTAGAAAACCATACCTTGCTAAATGGGAAAGATTTACTCAGTGGTGTCTGGGACAGGAAAGGGACCCTTACGAGGCTGATACCCCCTAGTCCTCTCATATGTGTCAACTTATAAAGGGTGGACGTTCCTATTCATCAGTGAAAGTGCACCTCTCTGCATTATCAGCCTGCTTACCTTTAGATTCTCCCTTGTTAGCCAGGCTACATGTGAAACTCTTCCTTATCGGGGTCTTACATATCAGACCACCTAAGAAGCCTATCCATCCTCCATGGGACCTGAACTTCATCCTGGAAAAACTCACCCAGCTCCCCTTCGAACTATACAGCCTCTCTACAGTTTTGTACTTGGAAAACAATACTGTTAGTGGCTATTACCTCTGCCAGAAGGGTCTCTGAGCTACAAGTCTTAATGGCATGCTCACCTTACACCGTTTTTCATAGGGACAGGGTCAGACTGAGAACTAACCCTTCCTTCAAGCCCAAGGTAGTCAGTGACTTATCCCTAAATCAATCCATTCACCTACCCAATTTTTCCCCTCTCCCACTAATCAAGGAGAGAGGATACACCACTCCCTACATGTCCACAGGCAACTAAGATTTTACCTGGACAAGACTAAAGACATTAGGAAATCCAAACTCTTTGAAACTTTCCACCCCAGGGCATTGGGCAAGGCAGTCACCAAACAAACCATTGCATCCTGGATTAGAAAGGCAATCAGTTTCTGCTACTCACACCACGGAAAAAAACCTCCAGTTGGGGTTAAGGCACACTCCACAAGAGCAGTGGCCACTTCCAAAGCCTTACAAAAAGGCATGGACACAGCTTCCATTATGGAAGCAGCAACATGGTCCACTATCCACACTTTCACCAAACATTACAAATTGGTCCAAATCATGTGCAGGGCTTGCCAGGGCAATCCTACAAGGCTTTGTGGAATCATCTTCTGCATCAGTCACCCTTTCAAACTAAGCTGTGGTACTCTCCCACACCACGAATACTGCAACATAGGAATAGTAGGACACAGAAGGACATAGAATAGTTGTGTAAAATCTTACCATAACCATAGATGTCCTTCTCTTCCATTGTTGCATTATTCCTTCCCACCCACCACTCCCCCCCACAGACACTACCAGTCTAACTGCGCCCTGATGCCTCTCTCCATTACAGAAGAGACCCAGGGCCTTATACATGTCACCTTTGGCAGGCTATCCTGTTGGGCCATTTACTTTGCCTGCTTAGCTTCAAGTTCTGAGGACTGTGCATGCAGATGTCACACAAAGTCCCTGGTTTATGGCCCTACGTGTGACATCCCACGCAGCTGCAACAGCCAAGCTGCAGCTTTTGTATAGGAGCAGAAGTACGAGTCGCCAGAAGGCAGGAAATCCCCACGCCAAGAATACTGCAACATGGAAGAGGACATCTATGGTTATGATAACATTGTACGCAAAGTACAAGTTGTGTACACTTACCATATATGCAGATGTTAGAGTGTATTCACTGTTGCAGTCATCATTTTAGAGTTACCTGCTTGCAGTAGCCCTCAGCCAGCCTGATTAACAAAGTCTTGGGTCCTGTGTCGGTTGCTGTCCCTTCTTCCGTGCCGTTAGGTCATCGGGGGTATAAAACATGCAGCTGACGTCATTACATCAGTTTTTCTTGCCCCAAATGTCAGGTGCCCCCCAATGGGAAGCAATTAAATCTATAAATATACAAGGTTATACCTCCAACAAAAAAGCAAACACACCAAAAAGCTTTTGAGCATATTAAAGGACAGTAGACGTATAGACAAAATAAATACAGGGTCCCGATCTACATAAGACAGAGCTCCTCACTATCACTCTTCAAGAGGAACCTTGATGAGTGGATGGGTAACAGAAAGTTCACACCGGGGATCACACAAACAGCACTACTAGATGATAGGGGCCAAGGGTACTAGCTGCTAGTACGAGGGTCTAGAGAACTACTAAAGGTGCGGTGAATACCGCACAACGTGGCTGGGCTAATATATGCCTTCGGGCAGATAGCCCAGTACCAACCTATGAACCTATGAATAAGAGGGCTGATGGGAGGGTAACCGGGACTGCAACAGTGAATACACTTTAACATCTACATTTATGGTAAGTGTACACAACTGTACTATGTTCTTCATGTTTCACTGTTGCAGTCATCACATTTGGTTAGATTCCCAAAGCCAAGGACGGGAGGAGGAATTTAGATAGCATTAGGACCAGCTATAAGGCCCTGCAAGACTGCAGTGCCAAAGCCAGCTCTGGATTTAGAGAAAAAGTACAGTTTTGTACCTACCATAAATGTAGATGTCCGATAGGTATGCATCTGCAGTCATAACATATGGGTTGTCCTGCCTCAGGCAGCCCTTCGGTCGGCCGGATTCCAAAGTCTGGGTCTGGCCTCGGCTGATGTCGCACTTTCCCCGACGTCAGAGCGTTTGGGGTATAAAAGCATCAGCCGACGCCATTTTCCTCAGTTTTTCTTGCCCCAGATGCCAGGTGCCCTCTAGGAAGGCTAAATTTGGATAAATGCTGAAAAGTTCCAAACATTTGCAAATTATATACATGTATAAACAAACAAATACACCATAATAGATTCCCCCAGCTAGCTAAAAG
This sequence comes from Protopterus annectens, assembly GCF_019279795.1. NCBI lineage: Eukaryota > Metazoa > Chordata > Ceratodontiformes > Protopteridae > Protopterus > Protopterus annectens. Next base: position 487,521,329 of record NC_056749.1, on the reverse strand, counting down.
AGGGGTAAACACCCTAGGAATACCACAGAGGGGAAGGAGGAGGGTAATCCTGACTGCAGATGCATACCTATCGGACATCTACATTTATGGTAGGTACAAAACTGTACTATGTCCTTCAAGGATGCATCTGCAGTCATAACATATGGGTAGAATACCATAGCCAATCTGGGGAGGAGGTACTAAGAAAAGAATGGTGTAGTTAAGATCCCTGCAGGACTGCAGTTGCAAACCCTGCTCTGGATCTAGAGTATAAAGGAAGATTGTAATGCTTGGCAAATGTATGCACGGAGCTCCAAGTAGCAGCTTCTAAAATGTCCTTGGTAGCCACCCCCCGTAGGAAGGCTGTAGTGGTGGCCGTGGCCCTTGTGGAGTGAGGCCTGATATTTTCAGGAACTGTCTTTCCATGAAAGGAGTAGCAAAATCGAATGCAATTTCCTATCCATTTTGAAATTGTCTGTTTGGAAATTGCTCTTCCTTGCACCCCAGTTGCATATGCTACAAAAAGTTGGTCAGTTTTTCTACTAGTTTTTGTTCTGTCCAAGTAGTAGCATAGTTGTCTGTGTATATCCAGGATGTGCAAAAGTTTTTCCCCTCTATTCTGTGGATTAGGGAAGAACGTAGGCAAATGAATAGCTTGGTTCAAGGATACCCTAGATACCACCTTTGGCATAAAAGTAGGATTGGTTCTTAGTGACACCCTGTCCTGGTGGAAAATAAGAAAAGGCTGCACTGCCATTAATGCTTGTAACTCAGATACTCTTCTTGCTGAAGTGATTGCCAGAAGGAAAGCAGTTTTCCAAGATAGAAATTGTAGATCCGCTGATGCTGCTGGTTCAAAAGGAGGTAGTTTGTCTGAGGAGAGGGTGTGAGAAGATAGGTGGATCCACATTGTATTCTGCTGAAATTGCTGAAGCATGAATCTTAATGGAAGAATAGGACAGGCCATTGTGGAACAATTCTGCTAAGTATTCTAGGATATGTGTTAGGTTTGCCACTGTGACATCCGTGCCCTTTGATGTGCTCCAAATGAGAAATCTCTTCCATTTAGCTGAGTATGTCTTCCTTGTGGAAGGCCTGCGAGCCTCCAGGATAATGTCCTTCACCCTCTGAGATAAAACAGTTTGATTGGGATTTAAGGAATTTTCCAGGCAGTTAGCTGCAATGTTTTCAAGTTGGGATGCAGGGTCTTGAAATTGTTCTGCGTCAGAAGAAGAGGCCATAGGGGGAGAGGCCATGATTTTGCCTGAGACATGCTTCTCAATAATGGATACCAGTGTTGTCTTGGCCAGTCCGGAGCTATAAGTATCACTTTTGGCTGTTCCTCCCTGATCTTCAGTAGAACCCTGTACATCAATGGGAGAGGTGGGAAGGCATATACTGTTAGGGCTTTCCAGCTGAAAGAGAGAGAGTCCACCCTCCAAAGCTTGTGGGTGGTATGTCCTTGAGCAGAATGTCTTCAGTTGATTGTTGAGTGGGGAGGTGAACAAATCTATCTCCGGCATTCCCCATGTCTTTGCTATGAGTTGGAAGATGTCTGGGTGCAGCATCCATTCGTGTGCATCCATGGTAGTTCTGTTTAAGCTGTCCGCCAGTGCATTTTCTTTCCCTGGCACGAATTGGGCCTGCAGTTGGATATTGAGATTCAGGCATAGTTCCCACAGATTCATAGCCATCCGGCATAGAGGGTAAGAATGTGTGCCTCCCTGCTTGTTTATGTACCACATGACCATGGTGTTGTCTGTCCTTATTAGCAGGTGTCCTTGTTGGAGGAAGGGTTTGAATGCCTCGATTGCATGCCTCACTGCCAGCATTTCCTTTTGGTTTATGTGCATGCTTAGCTGTCCTTGAGGCCATAGGCCTTGGATACATTTGCCCTCCATGTGTGCTCCCCATCCTCGGTCTGAGGCGTCCGTGGTGATGGTCTGCCTTGGTTTTGGTTTGTTGAAAGGCAACCCTCTATTGGACTGGCAGGCCTGAGCCCACCACAGAAATTCCTTTTGAAGGCATGGAATGATAGGTATCATGGTTTCTAAACTGTGACTGTGCTGAGACCATACACTTCGGAGGTACCATTGTAATTTCCTCATATGCAGCCTGGCATGTGGTATTAGAATTATGCAGGATGCCATGTAACCCAGGGCCTGCAGGATTTTCCTTGCTGTAAGCTGAGTTTGTCTCGTCAGAGTCATGAAGTAATCTGGAAGTTGTTTTTGTTTTTCTTCTGTGAGAAAGGCCATTTGGGTGGTTGTGTCCAGATCTGCACCCAAAAAGGTTATCCTTTGGGATGGTACCAGTCTTGACTTTTGGATGTTGACTGTGTATCCCAAGGTCTGTAGCAGGTGTATGGCATAGGCCAAGTCCTTTATCAAATTTTCCTTGTTGTCCGCTTGTATTAGGCAGTTGTCCAGGTATGGGTAAATTTGGATTCCCTGTAGTCTGCAATGTGCAATTACTGATGCCAGGCATTTCGTGAATACTCTGGGTGCAGTAGATAAGCCAAAGGGCAATGCTGAGAATTGATTATGCTCTGATCCTGCAAGAAATCTGAGGTGTCTTCTGCAGTTTGGTCGAATTGGGACGTGCAGGTATGCCTCCTTGAGATCTAGAGTCACCAGCCAAGACTCCTTGCCCAACAAGGGAAGAAGTTGATGTAGGGTCAGCATTTTGAATTTTGGCACAATGAAATAAGTGTTCAGTGCGGACAGGTCGAGAATAGGCCACCATTGATTTTCCTTTCTTGGTACAAGGAATAGTCTGGAGTAAAATCCTTGGCCTTGTTCTGAACTTGGTACCTTTTCTATAGCTTTCATCTGAAGTAAATTGCTGATTTCTTTTAAAGCCTCTGCCCTCTGATTTGGTGGAAGGTTTGGCATTCCGCCTCTTTTTGGCAAAGTGTGGAAGTGGAACCTGTATCCTTTGTCTATTATTTGCAGTGTCCATGTATCCTTTGTGATATAATGCCAGTTTTTTGAGAATAAAGCCAGCTTTCCGCCCAAGGGTGCTTCTAGTTGATCCCTGGTAGGCGGAATCAGAGTTAAGTCATTGACCTTGACCTGTTGTAGTAGTTGTTGTTGTTGCTGTTGCACTACTCCTCTGGTTGGCAGGCTGCCACTGACGGCCTCTGTATGAGCCCTTCGATTGACCTCTGCCTCTAGGGCGCCTGTTCCTGCCTCTCTGGGCTCTGTCCAAGTCTGGAAAGGACCAATTCTTAGTAGGCTAGTTTCTGCTGAATCTCGGTGGCTGAACTTGCAGGAAATCTTTAACTGTTTGCACAGATTTTGCCTTTTCTTCAACCTTTTTTAAGATCTCCATTGGAGCATCCAGGAGTTTAGCTTTGACATGGTTTGGCAAAGATTGCTCCTTCAGCCAGGCATGCCTACGAATAACTGCCCCAGTCATAGCTGATCTAAATGAAGCCTCCAGTGCATCATAGCCACATTAATGCTTGGTGAATGTACAGAACTCCAAGTAGCAGTTTCTAGGATGTCCCTGGTAGGAACGCCTCTGAGAAAGGCTGTAGAGGTAGACGCACCACTGGTTAAGTGGGGTTTGATCCCCTGTGGGATAGGTTTTCCATGGAGCTTGTACCAGAAATGAATGCAATGGCCTATCCATTTGGAAATGATTTGCTTTGAAATAGCCTTCCCATCTGCCCCAGCAGCAAATGCCACCAGCAGTTGTTCAGTTTTCCTTTGAGGTTTAGTCCTAAGTAGAATCTAAGTTGTCTGTGCACATCTAAGGACTGCAGTATCCGTTCCCCTTTATTCTGTGGATTAGGAAAGAAGGTTGGCAAATGAAAGGACTGATTAAGGGCCACACTGAATACCACCTTGGGCATGAAGGAGGGACTGGTCCTGAGGGACAAACTATCCGCATGAAAGATGATGAAAGGCTCCACTGCCATAAGGGCCTATAATTCAGATACCATTCTTGCTGAAGTGATTGCAAAAAGGAAAATGGTTTTCCAAGAAATAAATTTTAAGTCTGCAGTAGCAGCTGGCTCGAAAGGAGGAAGAGTTGAGTTTTTCCCATACAAAGTTGAGGTCCCAGGCTGGAGATGGAGATCTCCTGGGCGGTCGTAAATTTTTGGCCCCTCTGTGAAACTGCTTGAGCAGTGGATGAGAGAAGAGGGGAGGTTCTGTGCTATAATGAGCTGAAATGGCTGACGCGTGAATTTTGATGGAGGAGAAAGACAGGCCCTTGTGAAGCATCTCAGTTAAGTATTGTAAAATCTGGGTTAAATTGGGCACTGCTGTGTTCATCCCTTGAGACTGGTTCCAGGCACAGAATTTTTTCCATTTTTCAGCACAAGATTTTCTAGTACTAGGCCTCCTTGCCTCTAAAATGATATCCATCACTGGTTTACTGAGGGATGGTAAAGGAGAGATTAGGTAATTAGCCAGGCTGCTAGGTTCAGTGTTTGAAGCTGAGGGTGCAGAATCTGGTTCTCCTTCTGAGACAATAGTGTAGGAGTCTGAGGCAGGTGCCATGGGGCCAACAGTGACACACTGCGCAAGAGGGGGTACCAGTGTTGGCGTGGCCAGTCTGGTGCAATCAATATCGTCCTTGGTTTGTCTTGTTTGATCTTTAGTAGTACTTTGGAGAGCAGAGGCAGAGGAGGAAAGGTATAAACGGATAGTTTTTTCCAGCTGAAGGACAGAGCACCCACTTTCCAAGCTTGTTTGTGGGGAGTCCATGTGCAAAATTTGTCCAAAATGTCAGTTCGGGGGGGGGGGGGCAAACAGGTCTATATCTGGGCTCACCCATTTGTTTGTTAACAAGTTGAAAATCCTTGGTTCCAATTTCCACTCGCGTGGGGTACATGAGGTTTCTGCTTAGTTCATCTGCCAGTGTATTTAGTTTTCCTGGCAGGAATTAAGCTTGTAAATGCACTTGGAAACTTAGAGCTGTGTTCCACAATGCCATGGCTAGTCTGCAGAGGGGGTAAGAATGTGTACCCCCCCCTGCTTGTTAATGTACCACATAACAGTGGTGTTATCAGTCTTTACCATTAATTGTCCTGAAAGAATGTGGTCCTTGAAGGCTGTCACAGCATTCTGTACAGCTAACATTTCTTTTTGATTGATATGCAGTTGCATTTGACTTGGGTTCCATTTGCCCTGAAAACTTCCCTGCCAGGTGAGACCCCCATGCATAGTCTGATGCGTCTTTTGTTAGGGTTTGGGTGGTAGGGGGTAGTGTGAATGGTAATCCCTTGTTTTGGTAGCAGGTCTCTGCCCACCAAAGGAACTCTAGGCGTAGGCAAGGTATGATAGGAATCATTGCTTCTAAGTCCTGAGAATGTTGACACCAGAGGCTTTTTAGATACCATTGTAGTTTCCTCATATGCAGTCTTCCATATGGAATTAGAAGAATGCAGGAGGCCATGAACCCCAAGGCTTGTAGTATTTGCCTTGCAGATAGCAGGGTTTTGGTGGCCACTTATTTGAAGTAGGTTGTCAAATGAATTTGTTTCTCTGGTGTAAGGAAAGCCATCTGGGAAGTTGCATTCAAGCTTGCTCCCAGGAATATAATTTGTTGACAAGGTACCAGGTGTGATTTATTTTTGTTTATGGTGTACCCCATACAAGTTGGCACCCTTTATACAAAGGCCAGATGATTCAAAAGTATGTCCGGGCTTTCTGCCTGAATTAGACAATCGCCGAGGTATGGGTATATGGGAATATTTCTTTGCCTGCAAAATGGAATGACTGGAGCTAGGCACTTTGTGAATACCCTGGGCGCAGTAGATAAGCCCAAAGGGCAGTGCAGAGAACTGATAGTGCGTGTAGCCTGCTTTGAAGCGTAGGTATCTTTTGCAAGATTCCCTGATTGGGATGTGCAGGTATGCTTCCTTTAAATCTAGTGTTGCCAACTAGGCGTCTTTGCCTAGCATAGGGAGCAACTGGTGAAGAGTCAGCATCTTGAATTTTGGAATCACCAAAAAGGTGTTTAGAGTAGACAGGTCCAGGATAGGACACCATGAATTGTCTTTTCTGGGTACCAGGAAAAGTCTCGAGTAGAAACCTTGCCCCTTTTCCTCTTCTGGTACCAATTTAATAGCCCCCATGCTTAAGAGAGTACTTGCTTTTGGGCCTCTGCCCACTGATTTGGGGGTAGATCTGGCCATCCTCTTGGTGTTGGTAACATGTGGAAGTGAAATCTGTATCCCTGGGACACTATTTAAAACCCATTTGTCCTGGGTAATGAGTTCCCAGATCTTTGCATGAAGAGCAATCTTTCCCCCCAAAGGGGCAGTCAGTTGAGAAGTGCTTGGAAGTTTATAAAGAAGTCACTGAGACAGTTTACCGTAGGGGGGAGTTTTATTACTCCCAGATTTGGAAGTGGAGGCCCCCCACTGCTTAGCCCTGTGCGTACCCTAGGACTGAAGCCTGGGAGCTCTCCTGGATCTGGGTTTGGACTGAGGTCTAGAAGAGGCAAGAAAGGACCAATGTTTGGAAGGCCAATGCCTACTAAACCTTGGAAGTTGTACTTGTAAAAAATCTTTTAACAGTTTGCATAGATTTAACTTTTTCTTCCATCTTAAGACCTTCTTCTGCCTTGTTGCCAAACAGGCGGTCCTGGTTTAAGGGAGCATCCAGTAATTTCACTTTAACATGATCTGGCATGGATTGCTCCTTAAGCCAAGCATGCCTTCCAAGTACAGACCCAGTTACAGCAGCCCTGCAAAATGCCTCTAGTGAATCAAAACCACATTGCAAAGTATGTTTGCCAACTTGTTCAGCTGAATGCAGTAAATCCTGTAAATCCTTATTTTAAGCACAATCCGGAATCAACATCATTTTCTGTTTAAGCAATCCAATATTATGCTGCTAATACTTTAACATATGAAACTGGCAGTTAAAGTCTCTAATGGCCACAGTTGCAGAAGTGTATACCTTCTTACCCCATCTATCCAGCGCCCTGGAGTCTCCATCAGAGGGGTTAGGATTTTTGGCACTAGTAGCTTTAATGCCCTTGAGTCCCTGCGAAATGGTCTCAGGATCCGCAGTAGGATTTTTAAAAAGGAACTTGTGAGAGTCAGGGACCCTGTAATATCTATCAAGTTTTCTGGGAGCAGGAGGTGAAGAGTCTGGGGCCAAGCTAGATTCCGAAAAGGCATCATCAACAATGTCTAGTACAGGAGGTATGGCTAAAGGCCTGTGCTGGGCCAGGAGTAAGAATTCCCTAAGCCTCTTTTTAGAATCAGAGAAATCCTGACTTTCCCAACGAAAATGCTCCCTGAGAGTATGCAAGGTTTCACCAAAAGAGAAATCCTCTGGGGGGAAGCAGAGGGAATAGAGTCCTCAGCATCAGAATCCTCATAGGTAGATAAGGGTAAATCCTGGTCATCAGAGGAAACAGAAAATTCAGAATCCTGGTCAGACGTATCATAAGCAAACTCAGTCCTAGGTCTCTTAGAGGGGGAAGGCTGGCTTCGCCCGATTAAAATAATTAGGTCTTCAGCCATTCTTATCATTTGTTTTTTAGGCCTAGAGGCCTGACCATGCAGTCTGGGCATGGTTCGACTTTTAGGCCTTGAAGAAGAAGATGGTGGTTTAATATGCAAGTCAGTAGGCTTGAATACGCCCTCAGAAGCCAGTGCCTGCACAGCGGCTCTGCTCCCATCCAAGGTAGAGACATCCGCAGGTTCTATAGTTGTAAGTATCTCACGGCATACTGGACTCTGAATGGGTCTCAGTAGAGGCTTGCGAATCAGAAGTAGCAGGTATCAGGGGCTGCGAAAGCACCTCACTGAGTACCGGTGAACTGGCAACGGGCTTAGGAGAAGCGTCGTATGCAGTTTTGGACCTCGGCGGCCTGTCTTTATCTTTGCATTTTTCAGAATCCCGGTAGTCAAACGGCTAACTGACAACATTTCTGTATAATTCAACTGAGAAACAAAATATTTAGAGGCAAAAATATACCAACGACAGATAGTGCACTGATTAAATAAAGCACAAAACCGACAGCAAGGTACGTCGTGGTCAGGGCCTAGGCAGGGAATACAGTACAAATCTTTATGAGGTTTTTGCTTTCCACAAGTAATGCAATTATTAACTTTTACTGACATTGGTAAGGAGCAAGAAAAAGTTTCCCCAACGGGGTACTTAGCTTTTAGTTTAAGACTTCGGTTCTGAAACTCGAAAATGAAAACTTCAGGAGTCTGATGATTGGCACTTGCGAACTGCTTCTGCTTCGGGCATCGCACGGCAAGAAAGACTGATGTATTGGCATCGGCTGCATGTTTTATACACCTGACGTCATGGAAGATGGGACAGCAACCAACACAGGACCCACGACTTTGTTAATCAGGCCAACTGAGGGCAACCTGCAAGCAGATTACCCAAATGTAATGACTGCAACAGTGAAACACAAACACCCAATGTGATGGCCATCCATGCTCGTTTGTACAAAGAAAGATGTGCCCCCAACTGCTTCCAAAGGGAACGGTCAAAGCAACCATTCAAAAATCATAGGAGACAGATCCTGGAATGGATCCTCTACTCCCCTGGTTGTTGGACCACATCTACCCTTTGGGGTGGCAACCAGACAAACTCTCTCCTGCTCAGAAAGCCTCTGTTTAACTGTTGTCAGTGTTGGGACTGCTGAAACCACAAGTTCTTGGGCCCTTCCAGGTTACGATGAAATGTCTTTTGAGGGGTGATGAACTTTAGTCCAAACAGCAGTGGGTATATATCTTGCCTTCTTGTATACAGCTGAAGGGGGCATTCATGAAGGCCACCTTGATATGGTCTGGAAAGTTTGCCCAGTGTAACCTGTTTAAAACTAGTGCAGAAATAAAAGAAATCTGGTTACAAAGGAATAAGAATTATTTAGAAGGACTGACAAAGGTTAAAGTATTAAAAGATAAGGGGCTTCTCACAAAACAAGAAGCACAACTGTAGAGTGCTAAACAGAAAGTGAGGGAGTACCTGGAAGCTTGTGTTCAGAAAGATTGCTGTTAAGCAACTATTTTTTGATAGTAACTCCACAGCACAAAATTTTTTGGCACAACTGCTTAGGCAACAGAAATAGAAAGGGCTGTTGCCAAACTTAGGGAGCCTATAACAAGAAAAACAGCCAGAAATTCTGTACAGAGGTATTAGAAATATTTTGTAAATTTTATGAAAATATGCATAAAGTAGAGAAGTGTGGGGGGCACAAATGGAAATATTCATGAAAGACTTGTAGGTAAGTGAGGCTCAACAACCAACAGTTAAGTTAGGAGAAGATGTGATACAAATGGTTATGTATAACTAATCTACAGGAAAATCAACATGGATAGAAGGTATTTTGGTGGAAGTCTGGAAAGTAGAAGGGATTAAAGTGCTGATTATCTGAAAGGTTTTAACAGAAATTTAAAAGGAGAGGAGGCATCAACATCCTGGAAATAAACTGTGGTGGCTGCAATATCTAAAGATGGTAAAAACCTATCTGATCCAGTTTCATAAAGGCCCATTCCAATTTTAAGCCATGATTATAAAGTGTTTATGTCCCTAATGGCTAGAAGAATGGCAAAAGTGATGCCAAATTTGATAGATACGGATCAAAGTGGTTTTGTGGAAGGGTGGTCAACATTAACATAACAATTATGATCCAGAGGGAAGCAGAATGTAAAAATATTGCTGTTATTGGTAGGTCTTGATTCAGAGAAAGCATTAAACAGATTAAGCAGGGATTTTATGAGTAGGGAAATGTAAGCATTTGCATTTCGTGGTACAATAACAAAATCAATTAGAAGGATACATGAGAGATCAGAGGCAAAAATCAAAGTGACAGGGCTCCTCACTGACGAGTTGCATTTGAAAAGAGGAACTAGGGAGGGGTGTCCTTATTCTCCTTTGTGTTACATTTATAACCACTGGCAAAGAAATAAGTTGACTCAAAAATTCAAGGATACAACTGCAACTGGTATGATATTCAAGAAAAGTTGGCTTTATTTACAGATGTTATTCTGTACCCTGGTGGAAGCAGAAAAGGACATCAGTGTTGTGGAATATTCAGAGACATATATGTTGTGATGCTCGTGCACTGGCCCAACAATAAAGGAGCCTCAATCCTCACTACTAACACCAATGAGGGGTGTCCACATTGGGAAGGATAACAAACACACACACAGTAAAGTACAATTTCCCTTAAGAGCACAGAGAACACAGTCAGTCTGGGGCTGGTTCTTCCCTTTCTCTCCAGATCCCAATAAGACTCCCCACTGGCACAGCTATAGGGTCCAGATCTCAGCCTAGTGGTCAAGCTAAAACCTCCAGCACCCTCTCTGTCCAACCAGTGCTTTGCGTCCCTGCCCAAGTAGCTGACACGCACACACTTTCAGAAACGAGTTATATACTAACACACAGACACTCCTGGGGAAGGCTGGCACAGGTTCTCCAGCTATGCCCCTTCTGCCCAGACTATAAGGTAGTACCACTTGCCACCAACCACTAATATCAGCTACTAATAAGGCCCTTATCAAAGGGTGTACAATTATTACTGTGCAATATTATTAACCAAATGGTGTGACCAGAACTTTTTAAGGCTCATTGGAGTGGCTTGGCCAGTATCACTATATATATGCAATGTACTCTAGAGCTTAAACTATCTCTACACAAAACAGCCACGGTTGAAAGGATCAAAATATTTAATAATAAAAACAAGACAATACGTCTTACTACACAGTGCTAATCAACAGTTCAGACACAGGAAAATGCTTAAAATAATAGAGAATAGTTCTGACATCAATACAGAAAACAACTAGTCTAATCTTCCTATATTTCTAAGAGACACTAAAGTCTAAGATCCTACTTGCATACAAAGCACAGGCAGAGCGATTGTGCGTTGGATGTTCTCAAGACAAATGCAAAACGCTCTGATTCTCTCTCGCCTTAAATTGATAACAGTACCACTGACTCATTTCAGATTACATCATTATTCTCCATTTCTCAGGCTAACAGAAACTCAGACTGTAACAGCCCTTTTGATCTTGCAGCTGGTCAGGAAGCCAGAGCAATAAAAGACATTATACATGTAAATTCTACAATTAACTCTGGTCTCAAAAAATATGTAGAATTCCTTCATTCAGACATCTCAGCTTTGAGTTCAAGCAATTATACAATGCTTGACTTATCAGCTTTCCTCCAGCAGAGTGCAATGTGGTTACATTTTTGACGTTCAGCATTTAACACCATTTTCTTCCATTTAAGACGACAAGCATGTGGCTTATATTAACATTTACAAATGACAGAATTATCTATGAAATTCTATCTGCTAGGCTGGAAGCCTTCACATATCACCCCCCCCCCCCCCAGAGAACTCAAGCTAGTTTTTCAAGTGTCCCTTGAGAAACGTTGCTTGAGAGGGTTAGGTCTATCGGAGTATACCTTCCCCCATTCCCTGTCTTGAGAGCCCATCTGAGTTGGCACTGCTACCCCCACTGTGGTGCTGCACTGATGTATTGCATGCTTGCAATCCTGGGCTCCATCTTAGCAACTTGGCATTTTGCTGGCTGGCTCTGTTTAACCATGTTAGGGGATTGTGGTCTGTCAGTACAGTGAATTTTCTTCCATACAAATAAGGCTGAAGTTTCTGCAGTGCCCACACTATGGCTAGACATTCCTTTTCTACCTCAACATAGAATTCCTCCCTAGGTTGGCGCCTACAACCGAGATTAACCACTGGGTGCTCTTCTCCCTCTGAAGAAATCTGGCTAAGTACAGCCCCCACCCCATGGCTTGAAGCATCCACCTGCACAACAAATTATTTGCTGTAATTTGGACTGGCTAACAAAGGGGGGTTCTCTCCCAAAGCTTCTTTAAGCTTCTGGAATGCCTGCTCACATGCTGTGGTGCACACTATCTTATCTGGCCTGTTCTTCTTTGTCAGGTCTGTGAGGGGAGCAGCTATGGTACTATAACTGGGGACAAACTTTCTGCAGTACCCTGCTGTCCCTAAGAATGCCCTCACCTGTTTTTGGTAACAGGTGCAGGCCAAGCCTGAAAGGTTTCTACTTTGGCAGGTTCTGGCCTGATCGTGCCACACCCCCATTCTATGTCTCAAGTAGGAGACCTCTGCCATACCCACATGACATTTGCTGGGCTTAATGGTCAACCCTGCCCTCTGTATTCTGCCAATCACCTTTATTATTTATTTGCAGTTTGTTTGCCAGGATAGTCCACTGGGCCACAAATGGCCCATTTTCAATGGAGTCCTAGGAAGAAAAGCTCCAGAAGGTTGATTACATAATACAAAGTAGGAACAAATTTGGAGTACACATTAAAAAAAACACATTTGTCACACATTGAAAACGTAATTATGCATTAATACAGTAATTAAGAAAAAATATGTCTGAGGAAAATTGGTATTTACAACGAGTTTCATCAAAGATTGTCATATATGAACAAACAGCTGGATTAATAGTGGGTAGTATTTGTTATAAGGAGTAACAAAAAACGCCAGTTTAACTTGCTTTAGTATTTCTAGTGTTAAAGTAGTAAGATAGGCATTAATAGGTCTACAGGAGGGTTAGAAGATTAGGAAGAAAGTGTAGTAGTTATTAGGTAGGGTGGGAGCATGAGCATATCCATTGTGAGGATAGATATGAGTGAAGTGAGGTTTTGAACAATGCGAGACTGTTTGTAGTGCGGCTGGAGACGAGTTCCAGAGGCATGCTAGTGAGAAGGACATCAGTTGATTTCCAGCTGGACGTAAGGGTCTGTGCAATTTGATTAAGTTGTGAGAATTTGATCTTAAGAGTCTGTCAGGTTTCTGCATTTCAAAAGTATTTGCTAGGGAGGGACAGAAAGATGGGTTGTGGATGAGTTTATGAGCTTGGATAAGTTGGGTGTGACTGAGGAAATGGGGTAGCTCAAGCCAGCCTAGTTGATGAAGGGAAAGGCAGCGGTGAGAGGAGGTTCTGTGACCTGTGGCAAATGTGGTTATTTTATTACAGCAAGATGAGAGTTTTGCTTTAAGGGAGGATTGCAGGTTGGAAAGGATAGTTGCACCATAAAGTAAAGATGGGATCAGGTAAGTATTAGCTAGTGTAAGTATTAGCTAGTGTGACTCTAGTAGAGGGAGAGATGAAGTGACTATGCCGGTAGAGCATACCTAGCTTTTTATGGGTTTTGTTAATATTGGCTTGAAGATGCTTATCAAACTCTAGTTGGTCATCTATGATTATTCCTAATAATTTTGCATCAGAGACCATTTCTAGGGAAGTACTGTTTTTGCTGGTTATTGTAAATGTATTTTTATCTGAGAGAGAGTTTTTAGAGTTGGGGGTGCTCTTGCCACGAACGGCTGTGGATGGCAATGGCATCTAGGTAAGCAAGGGCAAACTCGTCTGCTCCTGCTAGGTTATGATCTACCAGCCTCTGGAAAGTCACTGGGGCATTTTTCATTCCCAAGGGCATCTTTGTGAACTCATACAAGCCAAAAGGAGTCACAAAAGCTGACCTCTCTCTAGCACTGGGAGTCAAGGGCACCTGCCAGTAACCATTGGTAAGATCAATGGTGGTGAGATACTTGGCCCCAAATAGCTGCTCTAGGGCCTCATCTGTCGTAGGCATGGGGTAAGCATCCGACTGTGTGGGACTAATTTCATGTAGTCCACAAAGAACCTAGTGTTGTCATCCTTCTTTGGCACCAGTACCACTGGGGAGGCCCAGGGACTGTGGACTCTTGAATTAACCCTAGTTCCAACATCTCCTGTATCTTCTCCCTCAAAGTCTGTTGGACTGTCTCAGGCACTCTATAAGGTGCATGCCTAATAGGCCTTTGGGGTCTTGTATCCACCTGGTGCTGCACCAGGTGGGTGCACCCTGATTTCCCAGGGAACATGTCCCCAAACTCCTGTAACACTGCTCGAATTTCTCGAATCTGGGTAGGAGATAGCTGCTGGGACATTGCTACCCCTTCCACTGAGGGGTCAGTCCAAGCCTCACTGAGATCAGTCACCAGATCTCCCCCTCAGACTCTTCCTGCAATCCACTGCAAATAGTCAGCACAAGGGCCTCCCTATCATGGTAAGGTTTCATCATGTTAACATGTTACAATTTGTGCCCCTGTCTCCTGCCTAGCAATGCCACCATGTAGTTATCACTTACCTTTCTTACCACCTTGTAGGGTCCCTCCAAAGCTGCTTGCAGCTTGTTGTGTGACAGGAATGAGAACCATTACCTGCTGCCCTACAGCATACTCTCTAGCTCAAGCATTCCTGTCATACCATACCTTTTCCTGTTGTTGGGCTTCTTCCAGGTTCTCCTTGTCCAAGCCCATGAGTTCCCTGAGCCTTGTCCTGAGTTTTAGGACATATGCCCCAACAGACTCCTTGTGAGATTCACACTCACCTTTCCACTCATCATGGATTAAGTCTAGAGGTCCCCTCCCCCTAAGCCCATACAGCAACTCAAAGGGTGAAAAAGTAGTTTTGTACCTACCATAAATGTAGATGTCCGATAGATATGCAACTGCAGTCATAACATATGGGTTGTCCTGCCTCAGGCAGCCCTCGGTCGGCCGAATTCCAAAGTCTGGGTCCGGCGTCAGCTGGTGTCGCCTCCTCTCTGACGTCACAACGGCTGGAGTATAAAGGCATCGGCCGACGCCATCTTCTTCAGTGTTTCTTGCCCCAGATGCCAGGTGCCCTCCTAGGAAGGCTAAATTTGGTGAATGGATAAACAATTCCACACATGCACAACAGTAATAAACAGATACACCATAGGAGATACCCCCAGCTAATAGGAATAGGGGGAATGGACCCAAAAAGAAGGAAAAGAGGGGAAGGAGGGAGGGAAAATCCGACTGCAGTTGCATATCTATCGGACATCTACATTTATGGTAGGTACAAAACTGTACTATGTCCTTCAAGAATGCAACTGCAGTCATAACATATGGGTTGAATACCATAGCCAAGCTGGGGGTGGATGGAGCTAAGAAAAGGATGGTGTAGCTAAAATGCCCTGCAGGACTGCCGAAGCAAAGCCTGCTCGGGACCTGGAGTATAAAGGCAGGTTGTAGTGTTTGGTAAATGTATGCACGGAGTTCCATGTAGCAGCCTCTAGAATGTCCTTTGTAGCCACTCCTCTTAGGAAAGCTGTGGATGTGGCTATAGCTCTGGTGGAATGTGGCCTAATATTGGCTGGCACACTTTTTCCATGGTAAGAATAGCAGAATCTGATGCAGTGTCCAATCCATTTTGAAATTGTTTGCTTGGAGATTGCTTTTCCCTGTTTTCCAGCAGCATAGGCTACAAACAGCTGGTCAGACTTTCTGGTGGCCTTAGTTCTGTCCAAGTAGTAGTGTAGTTGCCTGTTTATGTCCAAGGTATGCAGCAGTCTTTCCCCTCTATTTTGAGGATTGGGGAAGAAAGTAGGAAGGTGAATAGCTTGATTTAGAGACACCCTGGAAATTACCTTTGGCATGAAAGAAGGATTTGTTCTTAGAGAGACTCTGTCCTGATGAAAAATGAGGAAAGGAGGTACTGCCATGAGTGCCTGTATCTCCGAGACTCTTCTTGCTGATGTGACTGCCAATAGAAAAACCGTTTTCCATGATAGAAATTGTATCTCTGAGGTTGCTGCTGGCTCAAATGGAGGAAGAGTTAATTTTTCCAATACAAAATTGAGGTCCCATGCAGGTATTGGTTGTTTTCTGGGAGGCTTGATATTCTTTATCCCTCTTAGGAACTGTCTTAGCAAAGGATGTGAGAACACTGGTGGATCGCAATTTTATCTTGCTGAGATTGCTGAGCCATGAATCTTTATGGAAGAATATGAGAGTCCAGAGTGAAACATTTCTGCCAAGTATTCCAATATCTGAGGTATACTCAGTACTGTTGTATCCTGACCCCTGTTGGCAGCCCAGATGCTGAATCTCTTCCACTTGGCTGAATAGGTTTTTCTGGTGGAAGGTCTGCGTGCTTCCAATAAGATGTCCTGAACTGCCTTGGAAAGAGTGGAAGCGGAAGGAGTTAAGGTAACCTCCAGGCTGTCAGATGTAATGTTTTCAGGTTTTGGTGAACAGTCCTGTAGCTGTGTTGTGTTAGGAGCAGGGACCATAGGGGCAGAGGCCACGGTTTGGTCCGAGTTATGCTCAGCAGCAATGGGTACCAGTGTTGCTTTGGCCAGTCTGGAGCTATCAAAATGCCTGTTGGTTGTTCTGCTTTGATCTTCAGGATCACCTTGGTCAACAGTGGCAGAGGAGGGAATGCATAAATTTTTAGGGAATTCCAGCTGAAGGAGAGAACATCCGTTGTCCAGGCTAGAGGATGGTGGGTCCTGGTACAGAACTTTTCCAGGTGATCATTCGTGTGAGACACAAAGAGATCTATGTCCGGTCTTCCCCATGTCTTTGTTATTTGTGAGAAAATGTGGGGATGCAGCATCCATTCGTGCGGATCCAAGAAATTTCTGCTCAGCTTGTCCGCCAGTACATTGTCCTTGCCTGGCACAAACTGGGATTGCAGTTGTATCTTCAGACTCGGTGCTTTTTCCCAGAGAATCATTGTTAGTCTGCAGAGGGGGTATGAATGAGTCCCTCCCTGCTTGTTTATATACCACATGACAGTGGTGTTTGTCTGTCCTTATTAGTAAATGCCCTTGTTGCAGTGATGTTTCGAAACTCTCGATTGCATGCATCACTGCCAACATCTCTTTTTGGTTTATGTGCAGATGTCTTTCCTTTGGTGTCCATTGACCTTGAACGCATCTGCCCTCCATGTGCGCCCCCCATCCATGATCTGAGGCATCTGTTGTAATTATTTGACCTGCTTGAGGTTTGTTGAAAGACATGCCTTTGTTTGATTGACTTGCTTGAGCCCACCACAAGAATTCTTTTTGCAGACATGGAATAAGTGGGATTACGTCCTCTAGGCTTTGGCTGTGTTGGGACCACAAGCTTTTCAAATACCATTGCAGCTTTCTCATATGAAGTCTTGCCAAAGGTATCAGAAGAATGCATGATGCCATGAATCCCAGGGCCTGCAGGAGTTTCCTTGCAGTCAGCTGGGAGAGCTGTGCTAAGCCTTTGAAGTACTCTGGTAACTGCTGCTGTTTTTCCTCTGTGAGGTAGGCCATTTGTGTTTGCATGTCCAGTTTGGCCCCTAGGAAGATAATCTGTTGGGATGGCCGTAGTCTTGATTTCTGAATGTTGACTGTGTATCCCAAGGCCTGTAGTATTTGCATGACATAGTCCAAGTTTTTTGTTAAAGTTTGTTTGTTGTCTGCTTTTATGAGGCAGTCATCCAGGTAGGGGTATATTTGAATTCCCTGGAGTCTGCAGTGTGCCACTACTGATGCCAGGCATTTCGTGAACACTCTGGGCGCAGTAGATAAGTCAAACGGCAATGCTGAGAATTGATAATTCTCTGTCCCTGCAAGAAATCGGAGGTATCTTCTGCAGCTTTGTCTGATTGGGACATGCAGGTATGCCTCCTTGAGGTCCAGAGTGACCAGCCAAGACCCCTTGCCCAGCATGGGAAGGAGTTGCTGTAACGTCAGCATTTTGAACTTTGGCACAATGAGAAAGGTATTTAGAGTAGACAAGTCCAGTATAGGCCTCCATTTGTTTTCCTTTCTTGGAACAAGGAACAATCTTGAATAAAATCCCTGGCCTTGTTCCTGAGGAGGTACCTTTTCTATTGCTTTTATACTTAACAGCTTTGAAATTTGAATGAGTGCCTCTGCCCTTTGATGGAGTGGCAGGTTTGGCATGCCTTGTCTTGTAGGTAAAGTATGGAAGTGGAATCTGTAACCCTTGTCTATTAAATCCAGAATCCAGTTGTCCTTGGATAAGATATGCCAGTTTTTTGAGAATAAGGATAATTTTCTGCCCAAGGGTGCTTCTCTCTGAGCCCTTGTAGGCGGTATGAAAGTCAAGTCATTGTGATTGTCCTTGTGGTGCAGCTGGACTGGCTGCAGCACTTCTTTGATTTGTTGGTTGCCATTGGCGGCCCCTGTAGGAGCCTCGATATTGGCCTCGGCCACGCCTGTTCTTTCCCCTTTGAAACTTATCAGAGTCTGGGAAGGACCAATTCTTTGAAGGCCAGTTTCTACTGAATCTGGGTGGCTGAACCTGGAGGAAATCCTCGACTGTCTGTACTGACTTAGCTTTTTCCTCAATGGACTTCAACACATCTTGTGCATTAGCACCAAAATGCTTCTGTTTCTCCAGAGGTGCATGGTGTCGGGTAAATCATGAACTTTACTTTGACATGGTCTGGCAGTGGCTGATCTTTTAACCATGCATGTCTACGTATCACAGCCCCAGTCATGGCTGCCCTACATGAAGCCTCCAATGCATCATAACCACACTGAAGAAAGTGATTGTTAACCTGCTGAGTGTTATGTATGTGATCCTGCAATGCCTTTCTATCAATAGGCTCAGGAGAGGCTAACTTTTTCTGTAAATCATCCAGTAAAAAATCCTGGCACTGAAACATATGAAAAAGGCAATTAAGTGACCTCATGGCTAGGGTGGTAGAGGTATAAACTTTTTTACCCCATCTCTCCATAGACCTAGCTTCCCTATCCGCTGGCAAAGGATTCTTGGCAGTGGAGGTAGCCACTCCCTTGGGACCCTGTGAAATAGTTACTAAATCCACGGAGTGGGCCTTAAAGAGATGTTTGTGAGTGTCAGGGACTCTGTAATATCTGTCCGGCTTGACAGGAGCAGGGGGGAGAGAATCAGGGTTAGCACTGGAGTCGGAGAAAACATCATCCAAAACATCCATCACAGGAGGAATAGCTAAAGGTCTGTGCTGGGGAAGCTTTAGGAAGGTACGTAGCCTTTTCCTGGAATCAGAGAATTCCTGACCCTGCCATTGGAAATGCTCCCTCATTGAATGCAGGACTTCACCAAACGAGAAATCCTCTGGAGGAGAGGCAGAGGGAATTGATTCCTCAGCATCAGAGTCCTCATAGGCCTGGAAGGATTCTTCTTGAATATCTGAATGCTCAGAATCCCCAGAGGCCTCATCGGAAGAAAGGTTTTCAGTGTGCTCAGTTCTAGGCCTTTTCTCTGCAGGAGGCTGAGAACCTCTGTCTGGGTGAGGCTGAGACCCCCTGATAAGAGAAATAAGGTCTGCAGCAAGAGACATTATCTGTTGGAGGGGGCCTGGACAGCAGCTTTAGGATGGGCCTTGGCCTGGCTGGTGGCCTTAGCACGTGCAAAGGCCTTGATGGACATAGATACAGGAGGCCTAGCAGCCCCACGTGCAGGAGTGACCTTGTCCACCGGAATGGTGTCGGGTAAATCATGAACTTCGGTTTCCGGAGGAAAATCAACAACCGGCACCGGAGAGGTCTCCGGGACCGAAGGACGAGTTAACGATGTGTCGTCGGCCTGGAGTGGTTGAATTACCGCTTCCGCAGGGACCGAAGCACTAGCAGAGGGTCTAGGGGTAGTATCGGTAGAGGACGCGGGCCGAGGATGCCGGTCCCGGTCCTTCTGTTTTTTGGAAGATTGAGCTGTCGGTAGATCCGACTGCATGATATACGCAAAGGATTCGCCGAAAAAGTCTTCAGCAAATTCTGCCCGGCGCCTGAGAGTGCGCTTATTAAAGCAAGCACAGGCAGCGCAGGCCAAGACGTCGTGGTCTGGGCCCAGGCAAGGAAGACAGTGGGAATGGAAATCCTTATGAGGTATTTGTTTACCACAAGACAAACAATTATTAACTTTCTCAATTTGTTCTGACATCGGCTGAGGCAAGAAAAAATGTTCCCCAACGGGGTACATAGCTTTTAGATGACTTCGGTACTGAAAACACAGGAGCTGACCGACCGGCACTTGCGAACTGCTTCTGCTTCGGGCACCGCGCGGCAAGAAAGACTGAAGATGGCGTCGGCCGATGCCTTTATACTCCAGCCATTGTGACGTCGGACAGGAGGCGACACCAGCCGACGCCAGACCCAGACTTTGGAATTCGGCCGACCGAGGGCTGCCTGAGGCAGGACAACCCATATGTTATGACTGCAGTTGCATTCTTGAAGGACATCCCTGTGGATTCCTGGGGAACTCTCTTGTAAGCAAACAGATGGGGCAAATATTTGTCCCACTCCCTCTTAAACTGGTCTGCAAACATCCATAGCATGGACTTGATTGCAGAGTTTAACCTCTCAACAAGACCATTAGTCTGGGGATGGTAAGGGGTAGTCTTCAGGTGCTTCACCCCGCTGTACTTCCACAGACAAGCGAGCAGATCTGACATGAAACGGACACCTCTGTCAGTCAGTATTTCTTTTGGGAAACCTACCCTGCTGAAAATCTCTAACAAAGCATTTGCCACCTTTTCTGCCTCAATGGAGGACAAAGCTACTGCCTCAGGTTATCATGTAGCATAATCTACTACCACTAGGATATATTTTTCCCTGTGGAACTTGGGGTACCTCAGAGACCCCACAATATCCATAGCTACCATCTAAAATGGCTCTTCAATCACAGGCAAAGGCATCAAAGGATCGCTCACCTTGTCTCCTGCCTTGCCTACCTTTTGCCACTGCTCACAGATCCTGCAGTACCCTGTTACATCTCTGGATATTCCAGGCCAATAAAAGTTTAGCATAATACATCTCTTTGTACGTTTTATGCCCACATGAGTTGCAAAGGGAATATCATGGGCTATGGCTAGAAGCGCTAGACAGTAGGCTCTAGGCACTACCAACTACTATATCCTCTCACCTTCTAGCCCTCCCTCAGGGGTCCACTCTCTATACAGTAACCCTTTGTCCCAGTATACAGATTACCCATTCCCCTGAGAATCAGGTGCCTCGCTAGCTATCTACCTCAGGCCTTGCAATGTAGGGTCTGAGAGCCGAGACTGTCTCAACTCCCTCTTTGCAACCCTTCCCAGCCTCCCTTCCACAGGAAGTCTGGCATCCTCTGACAGTGGTGCCTGTCAGCTTGGGTACTACTACTCACCTCTACCTTTGCAGTCACTCTGTCCAAGGGAACATCAGTACCCACAAACAGATGTGGCTCATCTCCAGACTCACTGCTATAGAGTAGCTCCCTCCCTGAAGTAACCACCTCACCAGTCCTGGCTGCAGATATGCGGTCAGACTGGGTCTCCTCCAGGCTATCAGACCCATATGCTTGTCAAGTCTGTGTGTAACTGCATGAGCACATGGTATTGCATTACCAAAATCATTCCCCATCAGGACATCTGCAGGGATATCCTCAAACACACCTACTTGCTGGTTTTGTTTTCCACCCTCCCAGTCAAGGTGAACCCCACCCAAAAGGTATTTGGAATGGGGTCCTTCCTAAAGCTCTGACTGGAGTAGACTACCCAGGCAAGTAGTGCGCCTCTGTAACCATTGCAGGCTTTACAATGGTTATGTCAGAGGTCGTCTATCTCTTAGCAATGGCCTCTTTGCCATTCAGTACAATAGGGTATAACCTCTTATGGTAGTTTGGTGCCCTTGTTGTCTCAAGACAACCTACTGTTGGCATTGTCTTTCCCACTTACTGGCTCCCCAGCTTGCCTCCGTGGACATCTGTATGCCCCATGGCCCCACTGGTTGCATTCAAAACATTTAACCCTGGGTCCTAGACGTGTACCTGGACTAGTGGCTTCCCCTGCTACTGGAAAATTCTGTTGGGGCAGTCTGGGCTGCCCACCATGGGTTCATTTAGACCCATGAGTAGTACTGGGGTCCCTTTCTTGTGCAGGGATGTCCTGCTTACTAGGTATAGGTCTTCCTTCTTCCCCAACTTCTCTGAAGTAGCACACTGTCCATCAGCTAACCAGATTCCTTATATCCTCAAGCAAAGTGCTAAGGGCTTGTTCCATTATCAAAAGGTCTGCCAGCCCTTCAAAAGTGGTGATCTGACATCCACTCACCCACTTATGAAAATAAGTGCTCAGTTCAGCAACATGTTCACACTTTCATCTACCTTGCATCTATGCTCACAAAACTTTTTCCTATAAGTTTCAGGTGTTAACTTAAAAAATTACAACAAACTGTTCTTAACAGCAGTATAATTAAAACAGTCAACATCAGACATTTTGGATAAAACAGTTACAAGCTTTACCATGGAGTAAGGGGGTCAGGAACCATACCCACGGCCTTTGGTCAACATCACACTGTTTACAGACCCTCTCAAACATATGAATGAAACTACCAAAATTATCCCCCTTTGTAAACTGCAAATGAAATTTACTGACCTATTGTGCTTCTGGGGTCCTGTTACTACCTTCTCCATTACCTCCATGTCTCTGGCGAAGAGGCTGCATCTCCTTTTTGTGCTCTCTCTCTCTGCCCTTCCTTCTCCTCAGCTTCCAGGTGTAGCAGTTTCTCATTTTCCTTAGCCTGTAGATGTCTCAGTCTCTCTGCTGCTTCTGTTTCCAAATGCCTGGCCTCCAACTCAAGTCTCTTTAGCTCTAGTTGGATTTTTAAGTCCTCTGCACAAAGGTTGAGCTGTCAATTCCAAAAATGTTGTACATCTCCACAGCCAGTCTGATCATCCTCCTGGTTGCAGTCTTCTGATGCAGCTGTAAACAAAGCTGCAATCATGTCTCCCTTAGTCAGGTTTCCATGCATCAGTCCCTTAGCCTGGCACATCTCAGCCAATTGGCTCCTTTACAGCTTGCCATACTCTCCCTGACTAAGCTAACAAAAGAAATAAAACAATTGTGATCTGAACTCTGAATATTCACTGTGTGGCTGATTTAGAGTACAAAAACACCTTCAGTGATCACTGTACACAAGCTACAGGAATTCACTATCCACACCACTACAAGCCAATTGCCAACCAATTAATATGTGGTGTGTATAAACCAAATTAACATAGGATGTCCATGCACTGGCCCAGCAATCAAGAAGCTTCAATCCTCACCACTAACATCAGTGAGGAGCATCCACATTAGGAAGGATATCAAATACACACAGTAAAGTACAATTTCCCTTAAGAGCACAGAGAGATCACAGTCAGTCTGGGGCTGGTTTCTCCCTTTCTCTCCAGATCCCCAATAAGACTCCCCACTGGCACAGCTATAGGGTCCAGATCTCAGCCTAGTGATCAAGCTAAAACCTCCAGCACCCCCTCTGTCCAACCAGCGCTTCGTGTCCCTGCCCAAGTAGCTGACACGCACACACTTTGAGATACGAGTTATTACAAACACGGACATTGACGGGGGAAGGCTGGCACAGGATCTCCAGCTATGCCCCTTCTACCCAGACTATACTGTAGTACCACTTGCCACTAATATCAGCTACTACTAAGTGCCTTAACAAAGGGTGACCAATTATTACTGTGCAATATTATTATCGAAATGATAAGTGTGACCAGAACTTTTTAAGGCTTACTGGAGTGGCTTGGCCAGTATCACTAGATACATGCAATGTACTCTAGAGCTTAAATTAGCTCTACACAAAACAGCCACAGTTTAAAGGTTTAAACATATTTCATAACAAACAAAAACACAAGACAATACTTCCTACTACACAGTGCTAGTCAAGAATTTAAAGAAAAATGCTTAAAATAATGCAGTAGAATAGTTCGGACATCAATACAGCAAACTAGTCTAATCTTTCTATTTCCTATTTCAGAGAGAGACACTAAAGTCTAAGATTCTACTTAAAAACAGAGCACAGGCAGAGTGCTGGTGAGTTTGATGTTCTCAAGACAAATACAAAATGCTCCGATTTTCTCTCTCTCTCTCTCTGTCCTTAAATTGACAACATAGCACCACTCACTCATTTCAGATTACATTATTCTCTGTTTCTCAAGCTAACAGAAATTCAGTGTAACAGCCCTTTTGATCTTGCATCTGGTCACGAAGCCAGAGCAATAAAAGACATTATACATGTAAATTCTATTAACTCTGCTCTCAAAACAACTGGGAGAATTCCTTCATTCAGACATCTCGGCTCCGAGTTTTGAGTTTAAACAATTATACAATGCTTGACTTATCAGATTTCCTCCAGCAGAATGCAATGTGGTTACATGTTTGAAGTTCAACATTTAACACATTTTCT
This sequence comes from Protopterus annectens, assembly GCF_019279795.1. Lineage (NCBI taxonomy): Eukaryota > Metazoa > Chordata > Ceratodontiformes > Protopteridae > Protopterus > Protopterus annectens. Next base: position 487,497,354 of record NC_056749.1, on the reverse strand, counting down.
TCCATTTAAGAGAACAAGCATGTGGCGTATATTAATATTTACAAATGGCAGAATTATCCACTCCCTACCCTACCCCCAATTCCCACCCACCCCCAGTGACCCTAGACTTATACCCGCCTAGCCACTCCCCCAATATTCTCACCTCCAATCACATTTCCAGCTTCATTCCTACCTACTAACTCTCTATTACTTATTACAGCCACACCCATCCCCTACCATCCCACTTTCAACTAAGTTCCAACCCAGTTAAGCGCAACAAACTTAATATGCCTTTCACTCTTAAACTACCTTTCTCACTGCTACTACTTAACATCCTTCTTTTCTACTACACCCTCACTTCCTACGAGTATCTCACTCTCAACAAATCTCCCAAGTTATCTAAACACACTACCACTGTCCTACCTAAATCTGAACAAACCTTTACTAACCTCCTGTCTACCTGTCCTTTCCTTACCCCTCACTATCACAGAATACTTCATAACAGGTATCTCACAACAAAAAAGTACTACCTAATTATACCCCTTAAAAACTCTAAAGCATGTCCACTCCCACTAACACTCCTACTGTTACACAGGGACATTCATCCCAACCCTGGGCCTGATAATCCCATCAACCACTCCCTCACTAACCAAACTACCAACCACTTTAGTACTCCTTTCTCTCTAACTCACTTACAATAGCACACCTAAACATTCAAGCATTAACAACAAAATCACACAACTGCATGCTTTAATTGACCTCACGCATTTGATATCCTCTGTCTTACTGAAACCTGGCTTAAACCAGGGACCAAAGACAATGAAATTACCCCACCTGGATATAACATTTTAAGGCAGGATCGCCTAAACAAAAAGGGTGGAGGAGTTGCCTTACTCTATAAATCTGAACTACAGGTGTCCTCAATCGACTCCCTGCCTCCCTTACCTGCAAATGCTGAAATACTCTTCAGCAAATTCCAAATAAATAAAAGCAAAGCCATCTATATAATATGTTCCTATATCCCCCCTGGCAACAACTTAAATACACTTGAAAACATTCTTAGCTGGCTCTCCGGAAACTTTCCTCAGGAAACCATAATACTAGGAGACTTTAATATTGATTGGAACTCCTGCATAACACCAAAACCCATCTCTCACCTTAACCTCTTCAATTTTCAACAAACCATAAACTCCCCAACTAGAATTAACAAAACGACCAATAAACAAGCCATCCTGGACTGGATATTAGTCAACAATAATCACCTCTTATATAAAACAGGAACACTCCCAGACAAAATCAGCGACCATCTCCTCACCTACATCACTAAACAAAAAAATAACAATTTCAAACAGGCTAGCTATCGTACTATACGTAGCAAAAAAAACTTTAACCTTCCTTCTTTCCGAAATTAACTCAAAGAATACAACTGGTCAGCTCTAAAATACCTCCCCCTAGATGAAGCTGTTACCCTATTCAACACATTTCTCAATATCCTTGACCATCACGCCCCCTCTCGCTTAATCAGAATAGGATCCAAAGCAGCCCCTTGGCTTTCTAAAGAAACCAAGCAAACCATGCTATTAAGGAACAAACTATGGTCAAAATGGAGAACAACAAAAAACCAAACTGACCATCAAAACTTCAAACAACTTAGAAACAGCACAAAAAAACTCACCTATCTTGATAAAAAAAATTATTACCTTCAATATCAGCAAAACCAAAATCTTAGTCCTAAGAAATTCTGGTCAGGAATCAACAAATTGCTCCATCCAGGGAATACCAAAACACCTACTCCAACTAACCTAGCTCTAACCCTCCCAACATAATTGCCAATACATTCAACAACTTTTCTCTGAAACAGTCACCTCACTAGCAAACACAATGGCTCCCCCCACTTCCCCTCAAAAGATTTCTCCTCAAATAGATACCCCCACACTAAAATTTAAGACAGTCTCCACTACCTACATATGTAAATTACTCTCAAAGCTGAAACCATGCACTCCATCAGCCGACCAACTACCAGGAATATCTACAACTAGCAGCAGCAGAACTAGCATACCCAGTCTCCATCTTAATTAATAGAACAATAACCGAATCAACTATTCCTTCCCTCTGGAAGGTCTCCCACATCATTCCTCTGCATAAAGGAGGAAACACTAATGAGCTTACGGATTTCCGTCCCATAGCCCTTCTATCACCTCTATCTAAAATTATGGAACGTTGTATACACCAACAACTTTTAAATCATCTCTTACATAATAGCCTACTAGCAGACTCCCAACACGGCTTTAGACCTTTCCATAGCACTTCTACTGCTCTTCTCTCCTTCACAGACAATATCAACAAAAATCGCAATAACAACCTTTTCTCCTCTGCTTTATTTCTCGACCTGTCTAAAGCCTTTGATATGGTGAATCATCAACTTCTGCTACACACTTTGAAATCTCTCTCACTTGACTCTATGGCATTGCACTGGTTTGACTCTTACTTGAAGGATAGAAAACAAGCTGTGCTTTGGGCCAGCCATCTATCTTCTCAGCTCCCAGTCACTATCGGTGTCCCTCAAGGATCCATCCTAGGTCCCCTTCTTTTCTCCATATTTATCAATAACCTATCTATTTCACTCCCAACATCCACATGTATTCAGTATGCAGACGATTCAACTCTCATCTGCTCTGCTGGATCTCCATCTGAACTCCATTCTTCTTCCCAAAAAGTCTTTACAGCAGCAGAAAAATGGTTCCAACATATCTGTCTCCTCCTCAATCCCAAAAAAACCAAATTATTACTTTTCTCACCTACCCCTAAGTCTACCCCTTCTCCTTCTCTATTGTTTCTGATAATGGCACTATCATTACACCTGACCTTTCAACTAAACTGCTAGGTTTTACAATAGATAATCAACTGAACTTTGATTCCCACATTAACCTAACCATCAAAGCTGTAAATAAAAAGATAGGTGCCCTCTATAGACTTAAGCCCTTTCTTACACCGACTAGCAGGGTGTCTCTAGCCCAAACACATCTCATCTCTACATTACTGTATGCCTCCCCATCCTTTATCAACCTTTCAAAATCAAACCTTCAGAAACTTGCCACAACCTACCATAACATTGCCAGATTTGCCACAGGTTCCCATTTCACTCCATCATTGTGATAATCTCAAAAAACTCAGCTGGCTTGAACTTCAAAATCTAATTCTCCTCCACCAGTTAGTTATCACCTATAAAATTCTCCATTACCCTAATAATACACCAATACTTAATAACCTTGTCACCCCTACAAGAATCTTACTTCCCTCCGCTCAGCAAACAAACTGCTAGTCACTACTCTCAAATCACACAATAAAGCTGGCGACTCCTTGTTTACAAATGTTGTTGGCTCTTACTGGAATAAACTTCCCATAGAACTGACCTCCCTAGGCTCATCAAAACTTTTCAAGAAACAACTAAGGCACCATTTCAAATCCAACTGGCTATGCCCTTGTTCTAATCCTGACTGACTTTAGTGCCCAACTCTCTTTACAACTCCCTCCTCTACTTTCTCTGCTTGTCTCTACTACTTGTATCACTCCTCCTCTGTAGCTCACCTTATATCCACTTAGATATTACTTTTCCTATAACATCTTTTCTCTTTACTCAATACACCTCTGGATCCTGTCATCTACCCTCTCACTTACACTCACACTTTGCTCCCTGCCATGCAATTCTATTTCTTAGAACTGGTGCCCTGGCACAAATGTATTATCTTAGCTGTCAATACTATATAGTATAGACCTTTGTATGTGCTACCTCTTTCTTCCTTTCTTTTCAAAACTTACTACTCCTGCTTCTCCTAATAACATGGGATTAGGAATTTCTACTCAGTATTTAGTATTTTAAGTATTATACATATTCTGTAAAAATGATGTAATTCAAGAACTGTACAATTCTGTAAATATGTTTCTGTATTGTTAATATCCTACATTCAATTAGTTCATCAATCCTTATAAGTTGTATCGTATAGTAATGTTTTTTATGTAATGTACCAGTTATAGTGGAGCTTTTCTCCTCGGGCCTCTGCTGAAAATGGACATGCATCCAGCCAGACTAGCCCGGTCAACAAATGTAAAATAAATAAAATAAAAATAAAATCTACAAAACTTTATCTGGATCTGGCTAGGCTGGCAGCCTTCACATTTTATTTTTTTTTTCAGAACATAAAATTAATAAACATAAAACAAAAGCTATAGTTATAAACTATGTACCCACACATGAATTGGTCAAGCAATACCATATTCATGGCAGCATAAGATTAAGTATTTAGGATGATGAGGTCCCAAGGAGGAGGAATAGCCTTCAGATGTGGTTTTAGGTGGAGCAAACCTTTTAGAAATGGTTTTGGACAGAAAAGGAGGGTCTAGAGGTAAGCATACAGAAGTGGCTGAAAGGTGTGCTTGACTGAAGAGTATGCCAACATCAAGAACCTGTCCATGCCCCCCATGCATGTCTAAAACATCTGTGTTTAACTCCTGTTACAGTATCTACACTTAGAAAGGCAGGCCTAGGTTAAGGTTTATCCGTGATACATGCCACTGAATTTATTTCTTTAAGCAGGGGAGAGGAGGAATTGTGACTGTCCAGAGGGTGAGAATGCTTGGACAAATAGGTTTCAAATACCACTGAATCCTTCTCATATGTAATCTGGTAAAGCAGATGGAGAGATGACACATCAGCAAGCAAAGGAGACTAGTATTGCTGGAACTGAATTCATCCTTAAGTCTTGGCGAGTACGTTCATGAGGTAGACCCTGTTTTTCATAAAATCTCACCAAGACGATAGTGGCATACAGACTGTAAATTATATAGCATACACCATAGACAAAAGTAAGTTAAAAAATAAAGACAGCTGGGTGCAAAAGACCCAGGATTAAAAAAGTGCCCAATCCTGGTAGGCACTGTTACCAGGACTGGAACAAATGACCGTAGAGAATCCTCAAGACACAGAAAAATTCCTACAATGTGGCTAAGCCAGGCCCAGGGGGAGCATGGCCCCCCGTTGAAGAAAATACCACTAAGCCACAAAAAAAAAAAAAAAAAAAAACGCAAAAAACCGATAGGCCAAAGAAGAGCCATAAAGACAACAGTGTGGACTACTGTTAAGAAAGAAATGATGTACAGTTACTTATGGAAGAAGCCCAGAATTTCTAGACAGAAGATATACAAAGAGCATTTAAAGGAAAGAAAAATACTTGCACACAAGAAAAACTGACAGAAACCTCTAATAAAATTTTGTGTTCATTAACAAAACATAAGTAAATAGTGTGGGACGAAATAGCCAGGGAACTGTTATGGCTAGGTTTGTATAGGCCCTAGGGCCGATAGCCTAGTACCAACCTATGAACCTTATGAAAAACATTGCATACACCAAGAAACCTTGAACTGTTTGGAAAAAGAAGAGAATGAGAAAGTGCAAAAATATAAAGAACAAAATCTAGAGACTTTTGAAAGGTATAAAAATAAAATATGGACATGGGAAAGAAACATAGAGCTGACATAGTGCAATATTTATGCAAAGGAGAAAACCAAATTAATCAATACAAAGAAATCCTTTCCCAAAGATATTCAAAGAGAAATACAGACAAAGGCATCCAGATATGGAAAATTTCACAAAATAAAAACATAAGATCACCAAAAGGGAACGCAAATCAAAACACTAGTAAACTAGAAGTTAAAAAAAAAATAGAAGTTGAAGTTATGGAATACCTGTGAAGTGAAGGATTTGGTGTAGTAAGTTTAACGCAGGTTACAATCACAGCATGATGGAACGAGTCCTCCAAATTAGGAGAAACAGGAGTTGCAGGAGACATCCAAAGAAGAAATATTGACAAGGGAAAGAAAAACAGATTAAACGTGGTGCAATACTGATGCAAAGGAGAAAGCAAAACTAATAAACAAAAAGAGCAGCACCAAAGATATTTCAAGAAAAATACAAGCAAAGGCATCCAGATAATGGAAAATCTTACAGTACAAAAATAACAAAACAAAGAGAAAAAGTAAAAAGAGGATTAGTAATGCAGAAGTTAAAGAAATAGAAACTGAGGTTATGAATTAACATCACAGCAGGATACTGTAATGGATCCCCAAATTAAGGAGAACCCAGTGGAGTAGGAAACATCTGATCAGATGCCATATGACAACACTATGGAGCCTTCCACAAGAAACTAGTACAAAAGTTCAGCTGGAGTTGCACAGCAACTGAAGGAACAGGAAACTATGGCAACTCTGATACAGTCATTGCTGTGGAGTGACACACCAGCAAGTTCCTATATGAAACAGCAACAGACAGGATGAAACTGAAGAGAATGTGGCATAAGAAGATGTTTTGGAACTTTCTATAGAATGCCTGCAGAAAATGAAATGGAGAACAAAGAATATGCCTTCAGTTTAGAAGAAAACTATCTAAGACTAGAGTTGCTTGATTTAACAGCGCAGGACAGATGTATTAAGATTAATGAAAAAACAGACTATAGAAAGTCAATAAAACCCAAAAAGTTAGGAGTCTGATAAAGCAAATGAAACACAGTAATCATGACTGTTAACAGAGATGCATGTGATATTAACAGAAGTATCAAATATATATATAGTAAATATCAAACCGAAAATCTTAGAGATATGCAGATAAATACAAAGGAAAAGTACAAAATAAGCAATTTATTGAAGACCCAAAAAAGTTTAATAGAAAACTAGGAAACAAGGTACAAGGAACCAAACCATCAACAAAAAAGAAGAAATAGATGTATTTTGGAGAAATATCTATGAAGATCCCGTAGAAGATAATAAAGATGCTAAATGGATAGAAAAAGCAAAAGAAAGAAGTTCAAATGTTCAGCAAATGAAATGGGAGGAACAACAGCCAGAGAGATTGAAACAAAATTAAAGAGCGCTCCAAATTGGAAAACCCCAGGCTCAGATACAGTACCTAACTTCTGACTATGAGTTTTAACATATTCACACACAGATTAAGCCATGAGAAAGAACAATTTATATGTGTAGCCTGAACATACACCAACCTGGTTAACAGGAAAAACAATACTTAACAGTGAACCTGCAAACTATCCTAAAACTTGCCTATAGACGACGTATAAACAATACACTGGAATTGATGCTGGCAGAGTTTATAGTCAAGTAGAAGAAATTCAATCATGGCAATAGAAGAGATTCATATGGAAGAAAGGATTACTTGTTAAACAGCCATAATGGAGAACTGTAAAAAAGGGAAGAATCTATGGCATGGACAGACTACAAAAATCATTTATAACATTCCACACTCATGGATAAAACACTGCTTAAAAACATGCACACTACACTGATCGATTACTTTACAGTGACCATGAAACAATAGCAAACCACTTTGCAGTTAAGCCATGATAAAGGACAAATTATTGCTCCAGGGATAAAAATTCAAAGGGGGATTTTCCAGGGTGACTCTGTCACTGCTGCTCTTTTGTCTTGCCCTTAACCCTTTAAGCTGTGTACTTAACAGATTAGGTCACAACTACAATTTGGCCCGCAGGAAAAAAAAAGTTTTAACTTCTCATCTTCATTTTGTGGATGATTTAAAAAGTACAGTTTTGTACCTACCATAAATGTAGATGTTCGAGGATCCACATTGCTGCAGTCCTAACTATTGGGTAGTCCGCTGTCCAGTCGGCCCGAATACCAAAGTATATGGCTGACGTCGGTCAGGGCGCATTAGACTGACGTCAGTACGTCAGGGTACTAATGCGCATGACCGACGTCATATCCTCAGTCTTTTCTTGCCCCAGATGTCAGAAGACCCTGAAAAGATAAGGCCAAAAACCAAAAACTCCCAACATACCTGCACCAAAATATATATATATATATACAGAATATACAAAATTAGCAGAATATGACCTCACCTACACAACCACCCCTAAACACAGAGGGGAAGGAGGGAGGGTAAATTGGACTGCAGCAATGTGGATCCTCGAACATCTACATTTATGGTAGGTACAAAACTGTACTATGTTCTTCATTCCACATTGCTGCAGTCCTAACTATTGGGTAGAATCCCAAAGCAGAGGTAAGGGAGGCTGGCAAATCATAAGGAAGCAGGAACTGACAACATGCCCTGCAAAATAGCTGTGGCAAAACCAGCCCTAGACTTAGAGTAGAGAGGAAGGTGATAATGCTTAGAGAAAGTATGCACTGAACTCCAAGTAGCTGCCTCCAAAATATCCTTAGCTGCCACCCCCCTCAGAAATGCTGTTGAAGTGGCAGTAGCCCTAGTGGAATGAGGCCTAATCCCAGCTGGAATCTCCTTGCCATGATGGGAATAACAAAATGTAATGCAACACCCAATCCATCTAGAAATAGTTTGTTTTGACACAGGCTTGCCCTGAGAACTCAAAGCAAAAGAAACAAACAACTGCTGAGACTGCCTAAAATCCTTAGTCCTGCTCAAATAATAACGCAATTGCCTGTGTACATCTAAAGTATGCAAAATCTTTTCCCCTTTATTTTGGGGATCTGCATAAAACGTAGGCAAATGAATAGTTTGGTTTAAAGCCACACTAGAAACCACTTTAGGCATAAAGGAAGGATTAGTGCGTAATGATACCCTATCCTTATGAAAAATCAAAAAAAGGCTCAACCGCCATAAGGGCCTGTAACTCAGAAACCCTTCTTGCAGAAGTAATGGCCAACAAAAAGCAGTCTTCCATGACAAGTATTTCAGTTCAGCAGTAGCTGCAGGCTCAAAAGGTTGTAGAGTAAGTTTCTCCAACACAAAATTGAGATCCCAAGCAGGAGTAGGAGCTCATGGGGGTCTTATATTCTTTGCCCCTCTAAGAAATTGCTTGAACAAAGGATGTGAAAACAATGGTGGGTCACACTCATAGTGAGCTGAAATTGCTGCAGCATGAATCTTAATGGAAGAGAAAGACAAACCTTTGTCCAATAACTCAGTAAGATATTGAAGAGCCACACTCAAATTAGGCTCTGAAATCTCCAAATTCTTTGCTGCAGTCCAAAATAAAAATCTCTTCCATTTTTCTGCGTACACTTTCCTTGTACTAGGTCTTCTGGCTTCCATAATCACATTTAAAACTTGTTGAGGAAGTTGAGACCTGCTGTCTTTCAAAACATTATATGCCAGGCTGTTAGATGAAGAGAGTGAAGCTTGACATTGAGCAGACGACCGTCCTTCTGAGACAACAGATGTGGAATCAAGGGTAAAGGCCATGGAGGCTTCTTTACCAGACTCCTCAGTAATGGGTACCAGTGCTGCCGAGGCCAATCTGGAGCTATTAAAATCATCCTTGGCTTGTCTTGTCTGACCTTTAGAAGCACCGTTGGAAGAAGAGGCAGAGGTGGAAACGCATACACATGAAGATTTTTCCAACTGAAAGAAAGAGCATCCACTTTCCAAGCTGTGTGATGAAACCTCTTTGTGCAAAACTTTGGCAGCTGGTGGTTTAGTGGAGAAGCGAACAGATCTATGTCTGGAGTTCCCCAGGACACTGTCAACTTTTGAAATACATGAAGATCCAGTTTCCACTCGTGGGGATCCATGATTTGTCTGCTTAACACATCTGCTAAGGAGTTCTGTGCTCCCGGCAGAAACCTTGCCTGAAGAGTTAGTTGCAAGCTGAGCGCAGTCTCCCATAAAATCATTGCTTGCCTGCACAATGGGTAAGAATGTGTTCCCCCTTGTTTGTTGATGTACCACATGACAGTCGTGTTGTCTGTTAGAATCAACACCTGCCCTGGAAGAAGTAACTCCTTGAAAGCCATTAATGCAAACTGGACTGCTAACATCTCCTTCATGTTGATATGTAGATGCTGTAGTCTGGCAGGCCACTTGTCTTGTATCCACTTTCCATTTAGATGAGCTCCCCAAGCAATGTCTGAGGCATCTGTCGTTAGAATTTGACTCGCCTCTGGCCGGGTCACAGAGAGTCCCTTGTTTAGGTGACATTCCTGAGCCCACCACAAAAATTCCTTTTGAATGCAAGGTATTATTTGAATGACAGTGTCCAAATCCTGGCAGTGCTGTGTCCATACATTTTTGAGATACCATTGTAGCTTCCTCATATGCAGTTTGGCATTGGGAAGCACCAGAATACAAGATGCCATGAACCCTAAGGCTTGAAGGACTGTCCTTGCAGTCAGCCCGGACTGAAGAGATAGTTGATGGAAATAACTGGAAAGATTCTTTTGTTTGTCCGGGGTTAAAAAGGCCATCTGGGCTGCTGTATTCAGTCTCACACCCAGAAAGCACATGTCTTGAGAGGGTACTAGACTGGACTTTATTTCGTTCACAGAATACCCTAGGCATCTTAGCACTGCTATGACATATTCCAAATGCTGTAGAAGGTCTTCCTTTTCTTGAGCCAGAATCAGGCAATCGTCCAAGTAAGGATAGATTTGAATTCCTTTTAGCCTGAAGTAAGCTATCACTGGAGCCAGAACCTTTGTGAATACTCTGGGCGCAGTAGATAAGCCAAAGGGCAATGCAGAGAACTGATAATGAGAATTTCCAGCTCGAAAACGCAGATACTTTCTGCAACGTAGTCTTATAGGCACATGAAGGTAAGCTTCCTCGAGATCTAAAGTTACCATCCAGTGATCTTTGCCCAGCAGAGGTAAAAGCTGTTGTAACGTCAACATTTTGAACTTGGGAATGTCCAGATAAGTGTTGAGGATAGATAAATCCAAAATTGGTCTCCACGTGTTCCCCTTCTTCGGTACTAGGAACAGGCGAGAATAAAATCCTAGGCCCCTTTCTGGCACAGGAACCGGCTGAATGGCCCCTATTTGGAGTAACTGAGAAATTTGCTTGTGAGCCTCTTGTCTTTGTAGAGGAGGAATGTCTGGCATGCCTTTGAAAGGAGGCAAGGTATGGAAATAAAACCTGTAACCGTGGTGAATGATATCCAGAACCCATCTGTCTTGGGTAATTAAATCCCAATTTTCTTTGAAAAGAGACAGTCTTCCTCCCAACGGTGCTGCCAGGCGAGAATGAACTGGCAGCTGAAAAGGCAGGTCATTGGGTCTGCTTACGAAAGGACTGACCCCTGCCCTCACCAGAAGTCTGAGCAGGCGAACTCCCTGTTCTAGGCCTAAAAGAACCCTGAGCTCTGCCCCTACCACGTCTAGACCTACCCCTAGACTGGGAATCATAAGCAGGATAAGTCCATCCCTTAGCAGGCCAATTTCTACTGAACTTGGAGGCTGCACCTGCAAAAATCTTTAACAGTTTGCATAGACTTAGCCTTGTCGTCCACTTTCTTCAAAACTGCTTCTACAGGCGAACCAAACAACACATCAGACTGCAAGGAGCATCCAAAATCCGTGTCTTAACATGCTCAGCTAAATTCTGATCTCTCAACCAGGCGTGCCTACGAAGAACAGAACCAGTGGCAGCCACCCTGGAGGAGGCCTGCACAGCATCAAAACCACATTGCAAGGAATGTTTACCCACCTGTTCAGACACATGAACTAAATCCTGCAACTCTTTACACTCAATACCTTCCGCCAGAGCATCCACCTTAGATTTCAACTGTGAAAGAAGATAATTCTGATATTTTAACATGTGAAACTGACAATTCAACGCCCTCATGGCTAAAGTGGAAGAAGTATACACTTTCTTTCCCCATCTATCCAAAGCCCTTGCCTCTTTATCAGGAGGGACAGGATTTTTAACAACTGAGGCCTGCACACCTTTAGGCCCCTGAGAAACAGTTTCCGGGTCTGCCCTAGGACTCTTAAAAAGATACTTATGAGCTTCAGGCACCCTATAATACCTATCCGGTTTAACTGGGGCAGGAGGCAAAGAATCAGGATTCAGGGAAGCCTCTGCAAAAACATCTTCCACCACATTCAAAACAGGAGGTATAGCTAAAGGCCTATGCTGGGGTAAAAACAAGAATTCCCTAAGCCTTTTCCTGGAATCAGAGAAATCATGACCTTCCCATTTAAAATGCTCCCTCATGGAATGCAGAGTCTCTGAAAATGAAAAATCCTCAGGAGGGGAAGCTGAAGGAGTAGAATCATCCACATCAGAATCAGAATAAGGAGGGTACTCCTGCAAGTCTGCAGCCGAAGACTCAGAAGCCTCCGAGCAATGCTCAAAACTCTCAAACTCAGGTTCCACCCTAGGCCTCTTATCAGGAGGGGGCATAGAACCCCTTATCATAGTAATCAAATCCTCTGCCATTTTAAGCATATGTTTCTTAGGCAAAGACCCTGAAGCACTAGGAGAAACCCCCACTGAAGCAAAACTCGGCCTGCCCCTCAAAGCAGCCTTGGAAACAGAAGGGGAGGCTCTGACCACCTTAGGAAGAGAGGGAAGAACAGCCACCTGAGAAGCCCCCTCAGCCTGGCCTACTTCCTGAGAGGAGACATCCTGTAACAGTAAAGTCTCTCCCTGAGACTCCAAAGAAACACCTGGCAAAACCTCCGGCTCCACTGAGCCCTCTAAAGAACCGGCGTCTGGGACTGTCGGTTCTTCCACTCTAGGCTTTGCTGTTTTGTCCTTGCGTTTTCTAGCGAAGCCGGCGTCGGAGCATCCGACGGCATTTTATAATTACAACGCTTCCCAAACACTAACCTGGCACAGTCTAACCTTCTCTTAATAGTGCGTTTGTTAAATCTAGCACAAGAGCGGCATCCAACAACGTCGTGCTCAGGCCCTAAACAAGGTATACACAAAGTATGGTAATCCCTATGAGGTATCTGTTTCCCACAAGAAATACAGTTATTCACTTTTTCTGACATCCGGTTAAATACTGAGGCAAGAAAAAACCAAAATATTCCCCAACGGGGTACTTAGCCAACTTTGATTTGGTCTGAAACTCTGGCTTCAGAAACTTTCAGAACGCCAACCTGCACTCGCAAAATTGCTTCTGCATCGGACCATGCGGCAAAAAAGACTGAGGATATGACGTCGGTCATGCGCATTAGTACCCTGACGTACTGACGTCAGTCTAATGCGCCCTGACCGACGTCAGCCATATACTTTGGTATTCGGGCCGACTGGACAGCGGACTACCCAATAGTTAGGACTGCAGCAATGTGGAATGAAGAACATCTGTATAGTTCATCAGATGAGGCACTGATAGCACAACCGTAGCTAGTCATGGACAAGGGAAAGAAAGATAGATTAAACGTTGTGCAATATTGATGCAAAGGAGAAAGCAAAACTAATAAACAAAAAGAGCAGCACCAAAGATATTTAAAGAAAAATACAAGCAAAGGCATCCAGATAATGGAAAATCTTACAATACAAAAAACTGTCTCTGAAGAAGCCACAATGGTGGCGAAAGCGCTTAGTTATTGGATCGGATTCATCTGCCATTTAAGTTCATCATGACCTGACCGTTTGTTGGGACTTTTTGTACACCACGACTATACATTCCTCGTTCTGCAGGAGGTATGGGCCTCTTCAAAATTGATTACATGTATAGATCTGCAGTTGTGGGACTGTATATACATTTGCTAAACTCACAAGGCTCATAAATATAGAAAATTTTAAAACATGAGGAGAATAAGTCAAAGATTTCCCTGCTTAGTTTAGTAAAAGCAAATTGTTGTCAAGCGGGAATGGAAATCAAACCAGTAGTAGATTTTCAGGTAGCAAATGAATGTACCAAAAAAACAAGAGAGAGTATAATGTGCAGGATCACATGAGAAGGCAAGAAATGTGGAAAATGCATAAGTGCAATTGGAAGTACAGAAAACTCTTGGAACAACCTCGTGTTGATCATGATCAAACACAGGAATTAAGGTGAGGTGAATTTAAACCAAAATATGAAAGGTTAATATTGGCGGCCCAAGATAGTGGACTACTTGCACATTGGTTTACACAGTCCACTGAACATGTGGGAGAAACAGACAAATGTAAGTTTTGTAAAACAGAATTGGAAACAGGTCACAACATACTAATGGCAGAAGGACTGTATACGGACAGGCATAATGTGGCAAGACTGTTGCACTGGGGATTGTGCAATCATCATAATACTGAAGTAGCTGAAAAACACTGGAAACAAGCCACAAAGATTTATTGAAAATGATAAAATTTATATCACAAAGGATCACCCATCACCAACAGTTCAAAAAACAGATGTGAGAAAACCAGATAGAGTAGTTCATGAAAAGACTAAAGTACCATTGATCACTGAAATTGCTACACCCAGTGACTACACTGGCTTAGACAGTCAAAATACCATGATTTACAGGCAGAAACAAGGGCAATGTGAAAGGAGGATACCAACACAGTTCCAATAGTAGTAGGAGCAACAGGTCTTATAAAAAAGAATTTACAATCGTACTTAGACATGTTACTGATGCATGTTCTCTACATAAGAATTGCAGGAACAGTCACTACTGGACACATTGCGGGTGCTGAGAAGACCACTTCTGTCCAACATCAAAGACTGAAACAACACTAATTTCATGAACTGTAATCATACTTTGACTTAGGAATGGAATCCATTCCTGTCATGGTACTAGAAACCCAAAAGACGAAGAAATTAAAGAAGAAGTCTGGTAAAGCAGATAATAGGTATGCTTGTGGCCATGAATCAGTGTGTCCAGAAAATTTCGCTTGCAGTGCAAGTTTAAAGGGTAGGAATAGTCTGGAAGTTGCTGGAGAGACTTGGTACCTTGTCTAAAGGTAGAAAGTCCTGCAAGAGTTTTTTTGTGTCTAGTTTGCAACCCAAGAAAAGCAGGTGTTGGGTAGATTCTGGTGTGGATTTTTTTGAGCTGATCGCGAACGCCAGACTCCAGAGAAGGGATGAAATGAAAGTGAGATGATGTAGAAGGGTCTACACAGAGGGTAATCATATTAACAGGTCATCTAAGTAAAGGAATAGTTGAATTTCCAGAGTCCTGCTAAAGGCTATGACTGGTGCCAGATACTTTGTGAAAACCCAGGGAACTGCAGAATGTGCAAAAGGCAAAGTAAAGAACTGAAAGTGTGATGAGTAAAGTGTGATGAGTAAACTGAAGATCTTTGAAATGTTCTGAAGGAAGGGGTGGATCGAGATGAGAAGGAAGGCTTCCTTCAGATCCAAGAACACAAGAAAACCCTGCAAATTATGAAGGGCAGAAGAGTCTGGAATGACTATCTTAAATAAAGAGACTTTGAGGAAAGTGCGGAGAAGAAACAAATCCAGGATAGGTCTCCATTCTCCTCTTCTCAGTACAAGGAGAAGTCAATAATAGAACTCTTTCCCATGTCGTGGTGTGGTACAGGTCCTATTACACCCTGGTTAAGCAAAAATTGAATGATGGGAGGTAGGGTCTTAATCGAATTTGGAGGTTCTGGGAAAATGCTCTTGAAAGAAAGCATTTTCTTCCAAGTCATTCTGCAACCATACTGAATAATGGAAAGTAAACAGTCTGTCTGTGGTCATAAGCTGCCAATTGCCCATGGAAGAAGAAAGTCTGTGACAGGAGAGAGAGAAAAAGATAGCCATGCTGATTTGTCTAGGTAGACAAGCCTCCCACATTTTGAGTTCCTGTCTGCTTTATCTTGAAATCTCCTCCTAGGCATTTTTTTCTCCCTGTGAGAGAAGCAGATGGGTTCTGCAGGGTAGTTTCTTAGATACCTGGGTAAGGAAATGAGGAAACTTTGTACTTCTTAATTTTCTCCTGTTCTCAAAGTTTAAAACAAGTTTGCTGCATCAGGGTCAAATAAAAGATACCTACTCAGAGGAGAATCTAGTGGCTTGGCTTTGCTATCCTCTGGAAGGACAGAGCGAAGCCATGCATACCTTCTGATAAAAGAACTAGCAGCTGCTCTGGTGGAAGCTTCCACTGAGTCATATCATAGCTGTATATGACACTAGGTCTAGACGCCTGTGAAGCCTGAGCCACCATGGACATAGCCTGTTGCTTAATACTTGCCCCTTCCAAAAAGGCCAACGTTTTATTTAAATTTCCCCGACAGTCAGTCAACATTTAGCAATTTGGGTCTGACAGATCAGGGCTCTGCAAACTACAGTGGAAGAGTCGTATGCCTTTTTCCCCCCAATCTATTTAGTGACCTGCTATCTTTATCGGAGGGAAGGACATTAGCACCAGATACAAGTTTAAATGGCTTATCCATCGGAAAAAAATTAAAAAAAAAAAAAAAAAAAAACAGTAAGATCTGCAAAAGGGTTCTTGCAGAGAAACTTTAGATCTTTAGGCACTTTGCAAATTCTAAAAAACCTTTGAGAGGCTGGTAGCTGGGAGTTAGCAGAAGTGAAAGTGGCAGTAAAAGCATCCAGAAAGTTCTCCAGGATAAGAGACAATGGAGCAGGTGCAGATGTGACTGCCTTCATCAGGTTATACTACCTTTTTTGCAAATCTGGTATTTGTTTGAATTTCCATTTAAAATGCTTCATCGTGTTAGAAACGGTTGTTACAAATGAAAACGTCCTCCACAGGAGAAGCAGTGGAACTTGGCCTGGAGAGTGCTCATCAGAATCAGACTTTGCCTCATCATCCTCTAAGGATGATTCTATAAAATGCCTCTTTTGAGGGTAGAAAATGAGGAAGCAAAAGATGGTGGTTTGAGTGTCATGATAGCCTTGAACAGGCTCTGGGGAAAAAAAAAAGGTAAACATCTACTCCTTTCCCATGGATATCTGAAGAACCATTTTTGGATTTCTGCTTTTTCTTTTTAGGAGTGACGTCTCTGTAAACAGCCAGAGGCTTCAACTCCTGACATACCTCAATTAGTCACCCAGGTATCTCTTGTCCTACTAATATTTGTGGTATACCTTTGAGTCCTTCAGAAATGATTACATGGGGGTTTCCCTTGTCTTGCCAGCATCAGTAAGATCAGTCGTTTTGGACATACATGTATCAGGCACCATAACAGTCTCCACTAAAGTTCACTGTAGCAGGCATCTGAAAAAGCATTTGTATACTGCGGGTTATGAAACTCAATTTCAGGCTTAGGCCTATTGAACTTCTTTGGGATAGGACTGTCTCGCTCTGGTGTTTCACTAAGGCAGACGAGTGTAGCAGAACAGGAGGGAAGGCATAAAAAACCTTTTCCAAGAAAAGGATACGGTAGCCGTCCTCCATGCCTGAGGACAAAAACAGCTGTAGTTGCCTGTTGTTGGTGGAGTCAAATAGTCTATCTGAAGAATAAGCCCGTTTGTGGGGTATGTCAAGACAGACCTCTCTGTTCAGCATCCATTTTTGAGAGTTTTCCCTTAATCTGCTTAAAAAGACCACCTGGACATTGTCATGAGAATGGAAACTGCTTGGAAGGACATATTTGCTTTTATGGCCTGTTCTCATGCTATAAGAGCCAATCTTAATAGCTTATAAGACCTTGTCCACCATTGCTAGTTTATGTACCACATGACACTTGTCTTATCTTTGACAATTTAGAGGGAGCCTGGCGCCAACGTATGAGAAGATCTGTAGAGCCTAAATAAGAGCCTGCATCTTCTTCAGGTTGATGTGTTCTGTCCTCTGATTTGATGGCCATTGTCCCTGGACTCTCAGGGACCAATGTCCCCCACACTACATCTCTGGTGTCTGTGCACAGCTCCTGCTGAGGTATCTGCAACTTGAATGGTAGGCCTGGGTTGAGGTTTACCTCTATAACCCACGACTAGAATTCTTTATTTCTTTAGAAAGGGAAGAAGTGGGATCTGGGTGTCAAAAAGATAAGAATGCTGGGACCAGAGAGATGTCAGGTAGCACTGAATCTTTCTTATGTAGCGGCTAGCGAAAGGCACTGTAGGTATTAATGTGGCCATGAATCCCAGGATCCTGAGAACTTCTCTTGTAGTGCAAGTTTGAAGAGGCAGGAAAAACTGATAGCAGTTGGAGATTCTCTGTACCTCGTCTTATGGTACGAAAGCCTGCATGATTTTCGTGCCCACTCTGCAGCCCAGAAAGACCGGGTCTTTGCTAAGATTCAGAATGGACTTTAAAATGATCATGAGCCCCAAACTCAGGAGGGGAAAAAGTGACACAGAGAAGGGTCTGCTGTGATGCTGCCTTTAACAACAGGTTGTCTAGACATAGAAATATTTGAATTCCCAGAGTTCTGAAAAAAGTGGTAACTGGTGCCAGGCTTTTTGTCAATACCCATATTACAGCCAGAATCATTTCCTCAAACAAAAGTCACAGCCAATTACATATTCCTACATGAGAAAATACAAAAATACTTACATCAAAATCAAGGAGTGCATCAAGCTGGTTCTGTATGATGGGAAGGGTTTTCAATAATTTTTCTGTGTTCATTGTCCTCATCACACCTTCAACCCTGCAATTCACAAATAAGACACAGCAGAAACAGCAATCAATCTACTTTTATATATACCTACAATATGTTTAAATTACATTTATTAACACAAATTTAGTTCTCTCATTTGTCTGCATTATCTAAATGCATATTTAGCTATACATGTGCAAAAATAGTGGACTCAATATATGGTGGGATAAAACATTTATTTCATTCAGTGCATCAACAGTTCATTATACCTTTGTTGCATCATCAAAGCTCCAAAAACTCCTGTACACCCACCACATTTACCCTGCACAATAAAACTAAAGAAAATGTACACTTTAAATGCACTCAGGAATGATTCCAATCACAAAAACACCGCAACTACCTAAAGCAATCCTCTAAATCCAAACCAAGCTTTTGTTCACTTTAAAAATGTTAGTTTTAATAAAAAAAGTTTAACATATCCCTTTCTCATTCGCAGCATACAGAGGGACATCAAAATACACTCAAAATGCCCTATTCAAGCTGCAATCTCCAAATTTCATATACTTTTTTGCTTAACATATTTTAAACAGTAATAAAAACTGCAGTTCCCATTCACTAAAATGTAAAAAATAAATAAAAGTGCACACTACACTCACACACAATTCTTCCTCTCATTTATTTCAACTACTTGTTTTTTTCATAAATTTGCACTTTAGTCTACCAATTTAAAAATAACATGCCATTAACTCACAGGTAAGAAAAACAATCCATAAAATATTTTTTCTGACAGCTTGAATACAAATAAATATATATTCATGTTTTATTAAAACTATATTATAAAAAAAGTAATATTCTTATCCTTTTTTTTCTCATGTAATACCAATTCCCGCATTTTTTGCTATCCTTTTCTTATGAATTTTATTTATTAACCATTTTTCCAATTGGCATACTATGCTACTATGAGCTGCTGTAAATTAAGTTTTCATAGTTCATCCATATCACCCATCTAATAGAGGTTACAGTTAAGACTTAATATTATCAAAGCACCTTCTCTCATTTCTTGAAACATTATACAAAAATATAACATGTACCAAACTTTCCTTGGTTGCTTTACTGCAAATTCATAAAGTACAGCTGTGTAAAATTTTACCATAATGGTAGATGTCCTTCTCTTCACTGTTGCAGTATTCATTACACTGGGGGGGGGGGGGTCCTTGCCAAGGGCAGCCCTACGTCCGGCCAGTATACTGAAAACTTTAGGTTGCCTTAAGGTACGCCGTATGTCACATGTATGGCTCCTTACAAAGCATAAGGCATAAAGGTGACGTCCAGACGTAATATCCTCAGCACTGAAAGCCTCATTAGGAATGCCAGTCCAAGGAAAAGAGAGGTAAACAATACCACCAGAAAAGAAATGGACCAGGGGGTGTAGGGAGTGAGTTAATACAACAGTGAAGAGTTGGACATGTACCATAATGGCAAGACTTTACACAACTGTGCTATGTCCTTTCATTTCACTGTTGCAGTTCTTACTACACTTGGAAGACTGGCAAAGCTAAGAAGAAACTTGGGAGGAGGAAGGACCAGTAGAGCCCTCTAGGAAGCCATGAAGGAACAGGACGTAGAGTCGTGCGAGGCACCAAGGCAAAACGGACATTGTCTGTGGCTGTCTTTATGGGGAATCGGTCTCCCACACTAGCATTTACCCTTCTTGGATGACATGAAACCCCACAAGCAACAGAAAGAAAAAGTTAAGTAAAACGGAACCCCAACTGGGCAGTTATCTCCAATGGCTTGGAAACCAGCAACAGAACGTTGGCATTCAGACCGATGATCAAGAGATGGTCTTCAGACTGGCAGCAAAGAAGTTCTGAGGATGGTACATCCAGATTACATCTTTATGCCTTACGCTTCACAAAGAGCATACATGTGACATATGGCGTACCTTAAGGCAACCTAAAGGCTTTGGTTTACAGCCCAGATGTTAGACCCCCTCCTTGGCAGAGGATCCACCTAATGTAATGAGTACCACACACAATAGTGAAATGGAAGGACATCTCAAGAAGTACTTCTCTTTTACATCTTTTCCTTCACATATTATATTACTCTCAAAAAACTACATTAATATATTAAAGTTGACACATTCAAATTATAATGTCAAAATTGAAGTATTCTGTAATAACATTCTTAAAAAATCTGTATACTTGTTTTACCAAAAATAATTTCAACCTCCCTTCCTTAACTTCAAGTACGGGATATAAGAATCACTCATTTGTATGGCGCCTTCTAAATAGTTTAAGATACTTCAAATCACATTTCATCAAAATTTGTTTTATCGTTCTTACCTAATCTGACTTGAGTTACTCTTCTGAGCCAGACTCTTCTCAACCAAACATTTTTCACCATGTCTTAACCATAATTCCATGATTCTAATATAGCTAGATAACACTGCCATTTCTGCAATTACTTTTGATAGCATTCCAAACTCTTCACAGATGTTTATCTCTAGGAAGGATAACAGCAACCCAAACAAATACCTTATCAATCTGTAGACCTTAGACATTAAAAATGTTGCCTTTTAACCCAATCCCTAAATTTCAATACCATACGCTGTTAATGAACAGATCTTAAAATTTATTACTGTCAGAGGTTTTACACTTTCATTTCCAATTCTTATCCAGTTGATGTAAACAGGCATTTGTATCAATCTTTTGTTTCATACAGTCAACATCTGTTCTCCAGTTGATGTAAACAGGCATTTGTATCAATCTTTTGTTTCTTACAGTCAACATCTGTTCATGTTTCTGTTTCATCAAACAGTATTCCTAAATATTCAATTCAAATTCTTCTTTTCATTAATTTGCCTTTTAACCGTACCTCAACATTATCCTTCCTAGAATTAAAATAATATATTTCTTTTTTATTCATTTAAATTTAAAAAAAATATTTTGCTCATTTACACATGCTGACAAAAATGTACAGTTGAGTACACTTACCATAAATGTAGATGTTGGAGTGTATTCACTGTTGCAGTCCTAACAAATGGGTTATCTGGCCCCCGGTAGCCATCGATCAACCCGAATACCAAAGGTAAGGGAATATGATGCCGTCGGTTGTATAGCATGTCAGTATCCTTGATACAAAAGGAGGCAGCAGACATCACCTCCTCAGTCTTTAACACAAATGTCAGGAGCCCCCAAGAAACAAGGCTTAGCCAAAATATAACGCATCCTTGGTAAACTAAACCAAATAAAGTCTGCACCTTAGGAAAGGAGAGCAGGAGAAAAACAAAACAGGGGGAAGGAGGGAGGGAAACCAGGACTGCAACAGTGAATACACTCAAACATCTACATTTACGGTAAGTGTACACAACTGTACTATGTTCATCGTGTTTCACTGTTGCAGTCCTAACAAATAGGTTGATTACCAAAGCCCAGAGAAGAGGGAGGAGGTGCCAAGACAATTAAGGATTGGAGAGAATGCCCAGCAAAACAGCAGTGGCAAACCCTGCCCTGGATCTAGAAAACAAAGGCAAATTATAATGCTTTGTAAAAGTGTGTACAGAAGACCATGTGGCAGCCTCTAAAATGTCTTTAGTAGGGACACCCCTTAAAAAAGCTGTAGAAGTGGAGGCTGCTCTTGTTGAGTGGGTCCTCACTCCTTGAGGAGGAACCTTGCCATGAAAAAAATAAAAAGGAATACAGTGTGCAATACATTTAGAAATGGCTTGCTTAGAAATAGCATTGCCTTGAGATGCAGGAGCGAAGCTGACCAATAGCTGAGCTGCCTTTCGAAGATCCTTAGTTCTGACCAATTAGAACCTGAGCTGTCTCTGTACATAAAGAGAAACTTCAAATTTGCAGTGGCAGCTGGCTCAAGGGGGGAAAGTGTAAGCTTCTCAAACACCAAATTAAGGTCCCACGCCAGAGTTGGTGCCCTTCTGGGAGGTTTTAAATTGCTAGTACCCCTGAGAAACATTTTCATCAGAGGATGAGAGAAAATGGGCTGTTCAAAAGAACAGTAAGCAGAAACAGCTGAAGCATGGATCTTGATAGAGGAAAAGGAAAGTCCACCTTGAAGCAAGTCAGCCAAGTATTCCAGGATCAGAGAAAGAGTAGGCTGAGAAGATTTGTCTTTTGCCTGCATCCACTGAGAGAATCTTTCCCATTTCCCAGCGTAAAACTTCCTAGTGCTAGGCCTTCTGGCCTCATGAAGTACATCAACCACCTGCTGGGAAAGGGAAGAAGTGGACTGATTCATATAATGAGCCATGTTGCCAAATGGAGAGTCTGAAGAGGAAGATGCAACATTGTTCCCCCTCCTGAACCAAAAGATCTGGTGTTGACACCAAAGGTTCTTGAGGTACCATTGCAATTTCCTCATATGCAGCTTCGCATATGGAATCATGAGAATACAAGAGGCCATGAATCCCAGAGCTTGCAGGTACTTCCTTGTAGGGAGCTGGGACAGGCTTGCCAAGTCCTTGAAGTAAGCTGAAAGAGTTGTCTGCTTCTCATGGGTGAGATGCATCATCTGGGCGGCTGTGTTCAGACTTGTTCCCAGGAATGTTATCTCCTTTGATGGTACCATTTTTGACTTTTGCTCGTTGAGAGTGTAACCCAGTGAAGAGAAGAGTCCTTACAAATTCCAAATCCTTTAACAGCGGTTCCAGAGAACTTGCCTGAATCAGACAGTCGTCCAAGTAAGGGTAAATCTGAATTTTCTTCTGCCTGGAAAAGGCAATAACTGGAGCCAGGCACTTTGTAAAAACTCTGGGAGCAGTAGATAAGCCAAAGGGCAGAGCAGAGAATTGATCATGCTGCTTGCCCACTCTAACGAAGGAACTGCCTGCAGCTTTTCCAGATAGGGATGTGCAGATAAGCTTCTTTGAGATCCAAAGTTACCAGCCAGGAGTCCCTGTCCAACATTGGTAGCAACTGATGAAGAGCGAGCATTTTGAACTCTGGAATCACCAAGAAAGAGTTCAGAATGGATAGATCAAGGATAGCCCGCCAGGTGCCTTTTTTTTTTTTTTTTTTGCACCAAGAAAAGTCTGGAATAGAAGCTTTGGCCTACCTGCCGAGCAGGAACTGATTCTATTGCCCCCAGATGCAACAGAGACAAAACTTACTTTTCTACTTCTGCCTTTTGACTGGAGGGAATGTCCGGGACTCCTTTGTGCACAGGAAAGGTGTGGAAAGAAAACCTGTGTCCTAGGGATAGTACCCATGTGTCATCCGTGATGGTGGCCCAGACCTTTGCAAAACTGGCCAACCTTCACCCTAAAGGAAACTCTGGGTAAGCAGGAACAGGCAGAAGTTGGACAAAGTCATTGAGAATGCTTAGACTGAGATGCAGGCTTAGAACTTCCCGACTTAGAAGTGGAAGCATGCCATTGTTTATTCCTTTGAGTGGTAGCCCCATGTCCCTTAGCTGATTTATAACCTCTGGACCTAGAACGCTTCTGTCTGCTGGTATCAGGAAAAGTACAGTTGTGTACCTACCATAAATGTAGATGTTCGAGTGTATTCACTGTTGCAGTCATTACTCTTGGGTTATCCTGCTGGCAGGCTACCCTCAGTCAGCCAGAATTCCAAAGTCTAGGTCCGGCGTCAGAGTGCTGTCGCCTCTTCTCTGACGTCAGTGCGCCAGGGGTATAAAAGATGCAGCAGACTCCATTTTCTTCAGTTTTTCTTGCCCCAGATGCCAGGTGCCCCCAAATTGGTAGGCTGAATAATATGCCAATAAAAACGCATGCACAAAAATAACATTTCCTTCATCTACAAGCAAATACACCAAATAGGTTGTATAGGATAGAGAAGTGCAGATAAGACCCAGCAAAGAAAAAGGGGGATGGTGGGTGGGTAACCTGGACTGCAACAGTGAATACACTCGAACATCTACATTTATGGTAGGTACACAAAGCACAGTTTTGTACCTACCATAAATGTAGATGTCCGATAGATATGCAACTGCAGTCATAACATATGGGTTGTCCTGCCTCAGGCAGCCCTCGGTCGGCCGAATTCCAAAGTCTGGGTCCAGCGTCGGCTGGTGTCGCCCCCTCTCCGACGTCACTATGGCTGGAATATAAAGGCATCGGCCGACGCCATCTTCTTCAGTGTTTCTTGCCCCAGATGTCAGGTGCCCACTCAGGAGGCTAAATTTTGTAAATGGATAAAAAATAATCCCAAGCATGCACAACAGTAATAAACAGATACACCATAGGAGATACCCCCAGCTGAAGGGAAGAGGGGTAGTGACCCCAAAAAGAAGGATACAGAGGGGTAGGAGGGTGGGAGAATCCGACTGCAGTTGCATATCTATCGGACATCTACATTTATGGTAGGTACAAAACTGTACTATGTCCTTCAAGAATGCAACTGCAGTCATAACATATGGGTTGAATACCATAGCCAAGCTGGGGGTGGAAGGAACTATGATAAGGATGGTGTAGCTATAATCCCCTGCAGGACTGCCGAAGCAAAGCCTGCTCGGGATCTGGAGTATAATGGCAGGTGGTAGTGCTTGGTAAATGTATGCACGGAGCTCCATGTAGCAGCCTCTAAAATGTCCTTTTGTTGCCACTCCTCTTAGGAAAGCTGTGGAAGTGGCTATAGCTCTGGTGGAGTGTGGCCTAATATTGGCTGGCACACCTTTTCCATGAAAAGAATAGCAAAATCTGATGCAATGTCCAATCCATTTTGAAATTGTTTGTTTGGAGATTGCCTTTCCCTGTACTCCAGCAGCATAAGCTACAAACAGCTGGTCAGACTTTCTGGTGGTCTTAGTTCTGTCCAAGTAGTAGCGTAGTTGTCTGTGTATGCCCAAAGTATGCAGTAGTTTTTCCCCCCTATTTTGAGGATTGGGAAAGAATGTATGCAGATGAATTGCTTGATTTAGAGACACCCTGGAAATAACTTTTGGCATGAATGTAGGATTTGTTCTTAGGGAGACTCTGTCGATGAAAAATGAGGAAGGGGGGCACTGCCATGAGTGCCTGTATCTCCGAAACTCTTCCTGCAGAAGTGACTGCCAATAAGAAGGCAGTCTTCCATGAAAGGAATTGCATTTCTGAGGATGCTGCTGGCTCAAAGGGAGGAAGAGTTAGTTTTTCCAACACATAGTTGAGGTCCCATGCAGGTACTGGTTGTTTTCTGGGAGGTCTGATATTCTTTATCCCTCTTAAAAACTGTCTTAGCAGAGGATGCGAAAACATTGGAGGGTCACAGTTGTATTTTGCTGAGATTGCTGAGGCATGTATCTTTATTGAGTATGAGAGCCCGGTATGAAACAGCTCTGCCAAGTATTCCAATATCCGAGGAATACTCAGTAATTCTGTGTCCTGACCCTTTTTGGCATTCCAGATGCTGAATCTTTTCCACTTGGCTGAATAGGTTTTTCTGGTGGAAGGTCTGCGTGCTTCCAGCAAGATCTCTTGAACAGATTTGGAAAGAGAGCTAGGTGTTGAAGTCATGGAAGTCTCCAGGCTGTCAGATGCAATGTTTTCAGGTCTTGATGTACAGTCCTGTAATTGTGTTGCATTAGGAGCAGGGGCCATAGGGTCAGAGGCCATGGTTTGGTCCGAGTTATGGTCAATAGCAGTGGGTACCAATGTTGCCTTGGCCAGTCTGGCGCTATCAAGATGCCTGTTGGTTGTTCTGCCTTTATTTTCAGTATCACCTTGGTCAGCAAAGGCAGAGGAGGGAATGCATACATTTTTAGAGAATTCCAGCTGAAGGAGAGGGCATCCGTTTTCCAAGCTAGAGGGTGATGAGTCCTTGTGCAGAACTTTTCCAGGTGATGATTTAGGTGAGAAGCAAAGAGATCTACGTCCGGTATTCCCCATGTCCTTGTCAGTTGAGAGAAAATGTGAGGGTGCAACATCCATTCGTGTGGATCCATGAAGTTTCTGCTCAGATTGTCCGCCAGTACATTGTCCTTGCCTGGTACAAACTGGGATTGTAAGTGTATCTTCAGGCTCAGGGATTTTTCCCAGAGAAGCATTGTTAGTCTGCAGAGGGGATAAGAATGAGTGCCTCCCTGCTTGTTTATGTACCACATGACAGTGGTGTTATCTGTCCTTATTAGCAAATGTCCTTCTTGTAGTGATTTTTCGAAAGTCTCGATGGCATGCATCACTGCCAACATCTCCTTTTGGTTTATGTGCAGATGTCTTTCCTTTGGCGTCCATAGGCCTTGAATGCATCTGCCCTCCATGTGCGCCCCCCATCCATGGTCTGAGGCGTCTGTTGTGATCATTTGGCCTGCTTGAGGTCTGTTGAAAGACATGCCTTTGTTTAGTTGACTGGCTTGAGCCCACCATAGAAATTCCTTCTGCAGGCATGGAATAAGTGGGATTATGTCCTCTAGGCTGTTGCTGTGTCGAGACCATAAGTTTTTTAAATACCATTGCAGCTTTCTGATATGAAGTCTTGCCAAAGGTATCAGAAGAATACAAGATGCCATGAAAACCAGGGCCTGCAGGATTTTCCTTGCAGTCAGCTGGGAAAGGCTTGCTAGGCCTTTGAAGTACTCTGGTAAACGCTGCTGTTTTTCCTCTGTGAGGTAGGCCATTTGTGTTTCTGTGTCCAGTTTGGCTCCTAGGAATGTAATCTGTTGGGATGGTAGTAATTTTGACTTTTGAATGTTGTTTGTGAGAATAAGCCTAATTTTCCGCCCAAAGGTGCTTCTCTTTGAACCTTTGTAGGCGGTACGAAAGTGAAGTCATTGTGATTGTACCTGTGGTGCAGCTGAACTGTCTGCGCCACTTCTTTGGTTTGGAGGTTGCCATTGGCGGCCCCTGTAAGATCCTTGGTGTTGTCCTCTACCCCTGGCTCGTCTGCTTTTTCCCCTTGGAAACTTGTCAGAGCCGGGGAAGGACCAATTCCTTGAGGGCCAGTTTCTGCTGAATCTGGGTGGCTGAACCTGAAGGAAATCCTTTACTGTCTGTACTGACTTTGCTTTTTCCTCTATGGATTTCAAAACATCTTGTGCAGTAGCACCAAAAAGCTTTTGTTTCTCCAAAGGTGCATCCAGTAACTTTACTTTAACATGGTCAGGCAAAGATTGATCCTTCAACCAAGCATGTCTACGTATTACAGCCCCAGTCATAGCTGCCCTACATGAAGCTTCCAGTGCATCATAACCACACTGCAGAAAATGGTTATTAACCTGCTGAGTGCTATGTATATGATCCTGCAGTGCCTTTTTATCAATAGGCTCAGAAGAGGCTACCTTTTTCTGTAAATCATCCAGGAGAAAATCTTGGTACTGAAACATGTGAAAAAGGCAGTTAAGAGACCTCATGGCTAGGGTAGTGGAGGTGTATACTTTTTTACTCCATCTCTCCAGGGACCTAGCTTCTCTGTCAGCTGGCAGTGGGTTTTTGGCAGAGGAGGAAGCCACTCCCTTGGGGCCCTGTGAAATAGTTTCTAGATCCACAGAATGGGCGTTAAAAAGGTGCTTGTGAGTGTCAGGGACCCTATAATATCTGTCCGGCTTGATAGGAGCAGGAGGAAGAGAGTCAGGGTTGGCACTGGAGTCAGAGAAAACATCATCCAAAACATCCATAACTGGAGGGATAGCCAGAGGTCTGTGCTGGGGGAGCTTGAGGAAAGTACGAAGCCTTTTCCTGGAGTCAGAGAATTCCTGACCCTGCCATTGAAAATGTTCTCTCATGGAATGCAGAACTTCCCCAAATGAGAAATCCTCTGGGGGGGAGGCTGAGGGAATAGATTCCTCGTAGGCCTGGAAGGGTTCTTCTTGAGTGTCAGAATGCTCAGAATCCCCAGAGGCTTCATCCGAGGAGAGGTCGTCCGCCTGCTCAGATCTAGGCCTTTTCTTTGCAGGTGGCTGAGAACCCCTGTCCGGATGAGGCTGAGACCCCCTGATAAGGGAAATAAGATCTGCAGCCAGAGACATGATCTGCTTATCAGAAGAAGGGGCCTGGGCAGATTTAGGATGGGCCTTGGCCTGACTGGCGGCCTTAGCACGTGCAAAGGCCTTGATGGACATGGAAACAGGAAGCCTAGCAG
Organism: Protopterus annectens; assembly: GCF_019279795.1. Classification (NCBI taxonomy): domain Eukaryota; kingdom Metazoa; phylum Chordata; order Ceratodontiformes; family Protopteridae; genus Protopterus; species Protopterus annectens. Next base: position 487,469,109 of record NC_056749.1, on the reverse strand, counting down.
CCCCACGTGCAGGCATTACCTTGTCCACCGGGATGTTGTCAGGTAGATCCAGAACTTCGGTTTCCGGAGGAAAATCAACAACAGGCACCGGAGAGGTATCCGAGACCGAAGGTCGTGTTAGCGCTGTGTCGTCGGCCTGGAGCGGTAGATTTACCACTTCCAAAGGAGCCGGAGCGCTAGTAGAGGGTTTAGGAGAAACATCGGTAGTGGACGCGGGCCGAGGATGTCGGTCCCGGTCCTTGCATTTTTTAGCAGATTGGGTTGTCGGTTGTTCCGACGGCATGATATACGCAAAGGATTCACCGAAGAAGTCCTCGGCGAATTCTGCCCGGCGCCTGAGGGTGCGCTTATTAAAGCAGGCACAGGCAGCACAGGCAGAGACGTCGTGGTCTGGGCCCAGGCAGGGAAGGCAGAGAGAATGGAAGTCCTTATGAGGTATTTGTTTACCACAAGACAAACAATTATTAACTTTCTCAATTTGTTCTGACATTGGCTGAGGCAAGAATAAATGTTCCCCAACGGGGTACTTATCTTTTAGATGACTTCGGTACTGAAAACACAGGAGCTGACCAACCGGCACTTGCGAACTGCTTCTGCTTTGGGCACCGCGTGGCAAGAAAGACTGAAGAAGATGGCGTCGGCCGATGCCTTTATACTCCAGCCGTAGTGACGGAGAGGGGGCGACACCAGCCGACGCCGGACCCAGACTTTGGAATTCGGCCGACCGAGGGCTGCCTGAGACAGGACAACCCATATGTTATGACTGCAGTTGCATTCTTGAAGGACATCTGTACTTTGTTCATCGTGTTTCACTGTTGCAGTCATTACTCTTGGGTAGAATCCCAAAGCTGAGGATGGGTGGCTGGGCTAAATAGGATTAGGAGAGGCTATGAGGCCTTGCAGAATTGCAGTGGCAAAGCCTGCTCTGGATTTAGAGTGGAGAGGTAAGTGGTAGTGCTTTGAAAAAGTGTGCACTGAACTCCAAGTTGCAGCCTCTAAGATGTCTTTGGTTGGTACTCCTCTGAGAAAGGCTGCTGAAGTGGCTGCTGCTCTGGTAGAATGTGGCCTAATGCCCTTAGGCATTGATTTGCCATGCTGTGAGTAGCAGAAACAAATGCAATGGCCTATCCATTTTGAAATGGTCTGTTTTGAGATAGCTTTTCCTTGTGATTCTGCAGCATATGCCACTAAAAGTTGCTCAGTCTTTCTGAAAGCTTTAGTTCTGTCCAAGTAGAAGTGTAGCTGTCCATGTCCAAAGAATGCAGAAGTCTGTGGGTTTGGATAAAAGGAAGGCAAGTGAATGGTTTGGTTAATGGCCACAGTGGACACCACCTTAGGCATAAATGTAGGGTTCATCCTCAGAGAAACCCTGTCTGGATGGAAAATGATAAAAGGTTCCACAGCCATGTAACTCCGAGACTCGTCTTGCAGAGGTTATTGCTAGGAGCAGAGCTGTTTTCCAGGATAAGAATTTAATATCCGCTGTGGAGGCTGGCTCAAAAGGAGGCAGTGTGAGTTTTTCCAAGACATAATTTAGGTCCCATGCAGGTATTGGTGCTCTCCTTGGAGGTCTTATGTTTTTGGCCCCTCTGAGGTACTGTCTTATTAAAGGATGAGAAAAGATAGGTGGTTCCGTATTGTAATGGGCTGAAATGGCAGAGGCATGAATCTTAATTGATGAAAAGGATAGGCCTTTGTCCAGCATCTCAGTTAAATATTGTAAAATCTGAGGAATTTTGGTACAGACGTGTCAATTCCTTGTTCCTAGTTCCAAGCACAGAATCTCTTCCATTTTTCTGCATACGATTTTCTGGTACTGGGCCTCCTGGCCTCCAAGATAACACCCATTACAGCTTTGGAGCATGGAGTGTTCTAAATGGCTACATTATCCGCCATGCTGCTAGATTTAAGGTACTGATGTGGCTGTGCAGGATCTGATTGTTTTGTTGGGTCAGTAAGTGAGAAGTTTGAGGCAATGTCCAGGCTGGACCTTGAAACAAGTTCTTTAGGATTGGGTACCAGTGCTGGCGTGGCCAGTCTGGGGCAATCAGTATAAGTTTTGGCTTCTCTTGTCTGACCTTTAGGAATACCTTGGGGAGGAGTGGCAGTGGAGCAAAGGCATATACTGTTAGGTTTTTCCAGCTGAAGGATACGGCATCCACTTTCCATGCTTGCTTGTGATAAGTCCTTGTGCAGAATCTCTGTAGTTGGCAGTTGTGAGGGGAAGCAAACAGATGTCTGGGCATCCCCAATTCCTGGTTATCATGCTTAAGACTTGTGGATACAGTTTCCACTCGTGGGGATCCATGAGGTTTCTGCTTAGTTCGTCTGCCAGAGTATTTATTTTTCCTGGCAGGAATTGTGCTTACAGGTGAACTTGATAAGTCAATGCTATGTCCCACAAAGTCATGGCTTGTCTGCAGAGGAGGTAGGAAGGTGTGCCTCCCTGCTTGTTTATGTACCACATGACTGTAGTATTGTCTGTCTTTATCAGTAGTTGTCCTGGATGAAGTAGATCCTTGAAAGCTGTTAGGGCATTCCGAACAGCTAGCATCTCTTTTTGATTGATATGAAGATGCATCTGGCTTGCGGACCATGTGCCCTGAATACATTTTCCTGCCATGTGGGCCCCCCAGGCATAATCTGATGCATCCGTTGTTAGTGTCTGCCTGGCTGTGGGTAAAGTGAACGGCTGTCCCTTGTTGTGATGACAGGCCTGTGCCGACCATTGAAACTCCTGTTACAGGCAGGGAATGAGGGTAATTAATGTTTCCAGGCTGTAGCAATGTTGAGTCCAAACACTTTTTGGATACCATTGTAGTTTCCTCATATGCAGTCTGGCATATGGAATTAGCAGAATGCAGGATGCCATGAATCCCAAAGCCTGCAGAATTTTTCTTGCAGATAACTGGGTCTTTGTTGCCAACATTTTGAAGTAAGAAGTCAGTTGTCTTTGTTTGTCTGGCGTGAGATAAGCCACCTGGGCAGTTGTATTTAAGCTTGCACCCAAGAATATCATCTCTTTTCATTTACTGTGTACCCTAGGCAAATTAGTAATCTTTTTACAAACGCCAGATGCTGTAGTAGAATGTCTTTGTTATCTGCTTGAATAAGGCAGTCGTCCAAGTAAGGATATATTTGAATTCCTCTTTCTCTGCAAAATGCAATTACTGGTGCCAGGCATTTGGTGAAGACCCTGGGAGCAGTAGATAAGCCAAAGGGCTGTGCAGAGAATTGGTAGTGCATTGAGCCAGCTATGAATCTGAGGTAACTTCTGCAAGATTGTCTGATTGGGACATGCAAGTATGCCTCTTTTAGGTCCAAAGTAACGAGCCAAGCCTTCTTGCCTAGCATGGGCAGTAGCTGCTGTAGAGTCAACATTTTGAATTTTGGAACATCCAGAAATGTGTTTAGAATAGACAGGCCCAGTATTGGTCTCCAGGAAAAGTCTCGAGTAAAATCCTTGTCCCTGCTCTTGTTATGGTACTTGCTGAATGGCCCTCATGTCCATGAGGGATGAAACTTGCTTTTGTGCCTCTGCCCATTGATTGTGTGGCAGGTCTGGCATACCTTTTGCCCTTGGCAGGGTGTGAAAGTGGAACCTGTAGCCCTGAGACACAATGTTCAAGACCCATTTGTCCTGGGTAATCATGTGTCAATTTGGTGAAAAAAGTGCTAGTTTTCCCCTAAGGGGGCTGCCAAAAGATATGTGCTTGGTGCTGGCAGAGGAAAGTCATTGGGACTGTTTCCTGTATGGTTGTGATTTGTCCTTTCCACTGTTGGTGGTAGAAGCACCCCATTGTTTAGGCCTATATGAGCCTTGGGGCTGGATCTGCCTCTGGGGCATCTGTATCTGCCTCTTTGTGGCCTGTCTGACACTGGAAAGGACCAATTCTTTGTAGGCCAGTTCCTGCTAAATCTGGGTGGCTGTACCTGTACGAAATCCTTAACTGTCTGCATGGATTTCACTTTATCCTCCATTTTCTTCAACACCTCTTCTGCCTTAACACCAAACAAAGTATCATGCTGTAATGGAGCATCCAATAATCTTGCTTTAACATGATCAGGCAGATTCTCTTCCTTTAACCAAGCATGCCTTCTAATGACAGAACCCATAACAGCGGCCTCCAGTGAATCAAAACCACATTGCAAAGTATGCTTTCCCACTTATTCAGCTGCATGCAATAAATCCTGCATTTCCTTGTTATCAGAACATTCAGAATTTGTCAACATTTTCTGTTTAAGCAGTCACATTAAGTATTGCTGATATTTAAGCATATGAAACTGACAATTTAAAGCCCTTACAGCCAAGGTAGCAGAAGTGTAAACTTTTTTCCTCCCATCTGTCCAGTGCCCTAGAATCCCTATCAGAGGGGGCAGGGTTTTTTGCAGTGGAAGCCTTGACCCCTTTGGGACCCTGAGAAATAGTTTCTGGGTCAGCAGCAGGGTTTTTATATAGAAATTTATGAGAGTCTGGAACCCTGTAGTATCTGTCTGGCTTAGCAGGTGCAGGGGGTAGAGAGTCAGGAGACAGGCCGGACTCTGAAAATACATCTACAATGTCTAGAACAGGTGGAATAGCAAGAGGTCTGTGCTGAGGTAGTAAAAGAAAATCTGAGCCTTTTCTTAGATTCTGAATAATCTTGGCTCTCCCAGTGAAAATGCTCCCTCATGGTATGTAGGGTTTCCCCAAAAGCATAATCCTCAGGAGGAGAGGCTGAAGGAATAGATTCTTCAGCATCAGAATACTCATAGGGAGGAAAAGAGTATCCCTGTTCAGAAGAGGAGTCGGAGGAAATTGAAACCTGATCAGAAGAGTCGTATTCTGTCTCTTGCCTAGGCCTCATCGGGGGGGGGACCCCTGATCAAAGTAATTAGGTTTTCGGCCATTTTAAGCATCTGTTTCTTAGGCATGGAAGTCTGTCCAGGAGAATGCTGTACTTGTTTCGTCTTTACAGGTGTTTTAGTCTTTGAAGCTGAGGTAGGCTTGACATATAATTGTGTAGGTCTGAAAACACCCTCAGAAGCTGATGCCTGCTCAGCGGCTCTGGACCCATCTGAGGGAATAGTATACGAGGGTCCAATACCTTGAGTATCGAGGCCTAGTCGGCTCCACGTGGGAGTCGGTAGTGGCCTGTGGCTCTGAGGTAGCGAGCGCCTCACTGAGAACCGGCAAACCAGCGACTGGCCTAGTGGGGGCCTTGTCGGTTTTGGACCTCGGATGCCTGTCCTTTTCCTTTTTATAAACTCCGGTCATTGGCTGTTCCGACGGCATTATATAATTAAACCTTCGGCCAAAGTAATGAAAGGCAAAATCGTTCCGACGCTTAATAGTGCGTTGGTTAAATCTAGCACAAAACCGACAGCTAGCAATGTCGTGATCAGGGCCTAGGCAAGGAATACAGTAAGAATGAAAATCCTTATGAGGTATTTGCTTCCCACATGAAATACAATTGTTAACTTTTTCTGACATTGGTCTGGAGTAAGAAAAAAGTTTCCCCAATGGGGTACTTAGCTTTAATGAAGACTTCGGATGTGAAATTCAATTTTGAAACTCTCAGGAGTCGGCCGACCGGCACTTGCAAACTGCTTTTGCTTCGGGCACCGCGCAGCAAGAAAGACTGGAGAAAATGGCGTCGGCTGCATCATTTATACCCCTGGCGCACTGACGTCAGGGAAGAGGAGACAGCAACCGACGCCGGACCAAGGCGTTGGAATTCAGGCCGACTGCAGGTAGCCTGCCAGCAGGATAACCCAAGAGTAATGACTGCAACAGTGAAACACGAACATCAACAGCAAAGTAGAATTTCTGCAACCATTCTTCATCACTTAACTGTGGATATTCTGTTCCTTTTCACTTAAAAGGTCTTAATACGTTCAAGGCATGAAGCAAAACATTTCAAAACTGCTCCTCTGGATAACCAGCGAACTTTATTGTGCAAAAGAAGATCAAAATATTGACTGTTTACTTCTTAAAGGACGACACAAAACTGTCGGTGATTAAGACCGCTTGTCATTACTTGGTTAACTATTTTTACTACCAAATCCATCACCTTTACAATTTCGATGGGAAATGACTGGGCACATAGCGCTTCCTGCTTAATAATACAATGAAATGTAAAAACAGTGTTCTACATTTTGTTTGAAGACAGTAACAAAGCCTTTGTTTTTACCCATCATGCTGGGTGCTCCATCTGTAGCAATAGATACCAATTTATTGATGTCAACTTCCATAACAAAAATTCAAAATTGCTGCAGAGATATCGTCACCTCGAGTTTGTCCTTTAAGAGGCAGCAAAGCCAGTAATTCTTCATGGAGACCTTTATCAGAAACATCCCGTCCCAGAAGGCTAACTTGTGCAATATCCTTCATGTCACAGGACTAGTCACATGCCAAAGAAAATACAGATGCCAATTTGATATCATTAATCTGTTGATCTCTGACATTCTTGCCCATCTTAATGGTTCTGTCCTGAACAGTTTTTGCGGATAGTGAGGGGTCTTCAATTTTTTTTTAATAATATCATCTTTATTTTTGAAGTCAGAGTAGAGATATTTGGCCAAATGTGAAAAGCATTTTTTTTTACATATTCTCCATTCGTGAAAGGTTTTTCATGCTTTGTAATCTCATGAGAAACACAAAAAAAAAAAAACTTCCTGCTGTCACATTACTTGAATATTGTATCCAGCTGCTGAATATTGATGTTGATTGTTGCATTTTTTGCTTTAATTCTGTCACCGCTTTTTTCTTTCTTCTCCAACAGAATATCTCTTTGCAAATGCATCATGCTTTGTTAAAAAGTGACGTTCGAGATTTGATTTTTTATTGGATAATTTTTCACTGCAAATTAAACATGTTGGCAGACCCATAGAGTTTTGAATAAAAGCATAATTTTCTTCCCATTCGGCTTTAAATTCACGGTGTTCATCTATTTTTTGCTGTTTTTTCTTAGTTGCCATCTTGCAGTTTGTGGTGATCCTCCAGGCATATGCAAAAGGTGGGGTGCAGTCTTGTCAGTACAGTACCATGGCTAGAGTGAAACAAAAACTTCTTAAAATATATAGCTGCTCAATGAAAAATCAGTCCTTGTCTATGCTATGAAACGAGACACATTGGTGCTCTGAACTTATTCATAATAGCACCACCTACTCTGATCCAGTAATATTTCCAACATACTAGCAAACAAATTCAGTGTGCATTTTACCCCAGAGATGACTATCCAAAAATGTGCTTATCCCCGAATTTCTCAGGACCCCCCCCCCCAGTTGTCACTAAAGAACATTTACCGAAGGTGCTCACCAAAACTAAAAATACTTCCTCCATGGATCCTGACTGATTATCTGGCTGTTTAATTAACAGTACTAAAAAAGGCCTGATAGAACCATTCCTACTATAAACCAACTGTATTTAAAACATCAGATGTTGTAACAGAGATGCAAGAACTGGACGTGGGATACTTAGAAGGCAGTAATAGCAAATTACACAGAAATAAATGGAAATTGTGGGAAAGTACAGTTTTGTACCTACCATAAATGTAGATGTCCGAACAGGATTGCATCTGCAGTCCTTACAAATGGGTTGTCCTGTCGTCAGGCAGCCCTTCGGTCGGCCGGATTCCAAAGTCTGGGTCTGGCCTCGGCTGGTGTCGCACTTCACCCGACGTCATAGCTGCAGTTCTTCGGGTATAAAGGCATCAGCCGACGCCATTTTCCTCAGTGTTTCTTGCCCCAGATGCCAGTTGCCCTCTTGGATAGCTAAATTTTGGATAAATGCCAATGTTTCCAAATAGTAGAAGGCAAACACAAAAAATAATCATGTACGTACATATATACAAACAAATACACCATAAGAGATCCCCCCCAGCTAGCTATTAGGTGGGCAAATACCCTAGGAATACCACAGAGGGGAAGGAGGGTGGGTAATCCTGACTGCAGATGCAATCCTGTTCGGACATCTACATTTATGGTAGGTACAAAACTGTACTATGTCCTTCAAGGATGCATCTGCAGTCCTTACAAATGGGTAGAATACCACAGCCAAACTAGGGGAGGAGGAAGAAGAAATTATGGTGTAGTTAGGATCCCTTGCAAAACAGCAGTGGCAAACCCTGCTCGGGATCTAGAGTATAAAGGTAAGTTATAATGCTTGGCAAATGTATGCACGGAGGTCCAAGTAGCAGCCTCTATAATGTCCTTGGTAGCCACTCCTCGTAAGAAAGCTGTGGTAGTGGCTGTAGCCCTTGTAGAATGAGGCCTTATGTTCTGTGGAATTTGTTTTCCATGGTAGGAGTAACAGAATCTAATGCAATTTCCTATCCACTTGGAGATTGTCTGTTTGGAAATTGCTTTTCCTTCCCTTCCTGTTGCATATGCTACCAGAAGCTGGTCAGTTTTCTATTGCCCTTGGTTCTGTCCAGGTAGTAGCGCAACTGTCTATGTACATCCAAAGTATGCAGCAGTCTTTCCCCCCTGTTCTGTGGATTGGGGAAGAAGGTAGGTAGGTGGATTGCCTGGTTTAAAGACACTCTGGATACCACCTTAGGCATAAATGTAGGATTAGTTCTCATGGACACTATCTTGATGGAAAATTAGGAAGGGTTGTACTGCCATTAAAGCCTGTAGCTCAGAAACCCTTCTTGCTGAGGTAACTGCCAGCAGGAAAGCAGTTTTCCAGGATAGGTGCTGAAGATCTGCTGTTGCTGCTGGTTCGAAAGGAGGGAGTGTCAATTTTTCTAGGACAAAGTTCAAGTCCCATGCTGGTAATGGTGGTTTCCTAGGAGGTTTTACATTCTTAATTCCCCTCAGAAACTGCCTGAGTAGAGGATGCGAAAATACAGGGGGATCGAAGCTGTATTCTGCAGAAATAGCTGATGCATGTATCTTGATGGAGGAATAGGACAGGCCTGTATGGTAAAGCTCTGCCAAATACTCCAGGATGTTGGCAATGTCTACCTTTGACACATCTTTGCCCCTCTCGGTACTCCAAATGAGAAACCTTTTCCATTTTCCTGCATAGTTCCTTCTTGTTGAGGGTCTGCGGGCCTCAAGGATAATGTCTTTAACCCTTTGGGATAAATCTGGGTTAGTTGCTCTTATGTAATGTTCCAGGCAGTGAGTTGCAGAGTTTTCAGGTTTGGATGCAGGATGTTGTAGTCGCTCTGAGTTAACATCAAAGGAATCAGGGGTAGTGTCCACATTTTCCCCCGAGACATGCTCCTCAGTAATGGGTACCAATGTTGCCTTGGCCAATCTGGAGCTATCAGAATGATCCTTGGACGTTCCTCTTTGATTTTCAATAGCACCTTGTGCATCAAAGGAAGTGGTGGGAATGCGTATGCTGTCAGGCCTTTCCAACTGAAAGATAGAGAGTCCACCTTCCAAGCAAGTGGGTGGTACGTCCTTGTGCAGAATTTCTTGAGCTGGTGATTGAGTGGGGATGCGAATAGGTCTATTTGTGGCATTCCCCATTTCTTTGTGATGACCTTGAAGATGTCCGGGTGTAACATCCATTCGTGAGCATCAGAGGTAGTTCTGCTTAATATGTCTGCTAGGGTGTTTTCTTTTCCCGGTACAAAAATTGCTTGTAACTGAATGTTGTAACTCAGAGCCATATTCCATAGGTCCAGTGCCATCCGGCATAGAGGGTATGAATGAGTGCCTCCCTGTTTGTTGATGTACCACATGACTGTGGTGTTGTCTGTCCTTATCATCAACTGGCCTTCTTGGAGGAATGGTCTGAAATTCTGGATTGCTAGTTTTACTGCCAGCATTTCTTTTTGATTTATGTGCAGGTGCAGCTGATCTGGAGTCCATAAGCCTTGTATGCACTTGTCCAGCATGTGGGCCCCCCAACCGAGGTCTGAGGCGTCCGTTGTGATGGTTTGGCTTGGTTGAATGCTGTGGAAGGGCAAACCTGGGTTTGACTGGCATGCCTGAGCCCACCATAGGAACTCTTGTTTCAGGCATGGAATTAGTGGTATTTCGGTTTCTAAGCTGTGCCTGTGTTGAGACCATAAATTCTTTAGGTACCACTGTAGCTTTCTCATATGCAGTCTGGCATGGGGACCAGGATTATGCAGGATGCCATGAAGCCCAAGGCCTGCAGTACTTTCCTTGCTGTTAGTTTGTTCTGCTTTGTTAATGCCAAGAAGTAGAGAGGAAGTTGTTCTTGTTTTTCTGCAGTTAGGAATGCCATCTGTTTTACTGTGTCCAATTCTGCACCTAAGAAGGTTATTCTTTGGGATGGTATCAGTCTTGACTTTTTTATATTGACTGTGTATCCCAGGGCTTGTAGTAAGCAAATGACTCTTTGTAAGTCTTCTGTTAGCTTGTTTTTGTTGTCCGCTTGTATCAGCCAGTCGTCCAGGTATGGATATATTTGGATTCCCTGAAGCCTGCAGTGAGCGATTACTGATGCCAGGCATTTCGTGAACACTCTGGGCGCAGTAGATAAGCCAAAGGGCAATGCTGAGAATTGATAATGCTCTGATCCTGCAAGAAATCTGAGGTATCTTCTGCAATTTGGTCGTATGGGGACGTGCAGGTATGCCTCCTTGAGATCTAGAGTTACCAGCCAATACTCCTTGCCCAGCATGGGAAGAAGTTGATGTAGGGTCAGCATTTTGAATTTTGGAACAATGATGAATGTGTTTAAAGCAGACAGGTCGAGAATAGGCCTCCAATTTTCTCTTTTCTTGGTACCAGGAATAGTCTGGAGTAAAATCCCTTGCCTTGTTCCATAGATGGTACCCTTTCCACAGCTCTCATCTTTGCTAATTGAGCTATTTGTTTTAGAGCTTCTGTCTTTTGATTTGGTGGTAGGTTTGGCATTCCTCTTTTTCCTGGTAAAGTGTGGAAATGAAACCTGTAGCCTTGGTCTATAGTTTGCAAAATCCACTTGTCTCTTGTGATATAGTGCCAGTTTTTTTGAAAATAAGGCTAACTTTCCGCCTAAGGGTGCTGCTATTTGTTCCCTGGTAGGCGGTGCCAGAGCCAAGTCACTGTGATTGTCCTGTTGCAGTGGTAGTAGTTGTGTCTGTGCCTCGTTGGTTGTTACCTTGCCATTGGCGTCCCCTATAGGCACCTCCTCTGGATTGATTTCTGCCTCTTGTGCGCCTATTCCTGCCTCTCTGAGTTTTAGAGGAGTCTGGAAAGGACCAATTTTTGGAAGGCCAGTTCCTGCTAAACCTTGGAGGCTGAACCTGTAAGAAATCTTTCACTGTTTGTACAGATTTTGCCTTCTCTTCCATTTTCTTCAGTACCTGTTGAGCAGGAGAACCAAATAAACTGACCTTATCCATAGGAGCATCTAATAGTTTTGCTTTAACATGATCCGGCAAGACCTGTTCTTTCAACCATGCATGCCTTCTTATAACTGTGCCAGTCATGGCTGATCTAAAGGAAGCCTCCAGTGCATCATAGCCACATTTTAAGGAATGGTTACTAACCTGCTGAATGTTATGCACCATTTCTAGAACATATTTCTTATCTAAAGAATCATCAGAGGACAGTTTCTTAGTTAACTGATCAAGCATAAACTCCTGGTATTGGATCATATGAAACTGACAGTTCAATGCCCTAGCTGAGAGAGTAGCAGAGGTGTATACTTTTTTGCCCCATCTCTCTAAGGACCTGGATTCCCTTTCAGAAGGGAGAGGATTTTTAACTGAGGTCGAAGCTACTGCCTTAGGCCCCTGGGAGATAGTCTCGGGATCTGTAAAAGGAGCCTTGTATAAATGGTGATGAGTGTCCAGGACCCTGTAGAACCTATCGGGCTTATCAGGGGCTGGAGGTAAAGTATCAGGAGCAGTGCAAGCATCATTAAATGCATCATCCATAACAGGAAGAACTGGAGGTATAGCTAAAGGCCTATGTTGTGGTAAATGCAAAAAGGTCCTAAGCCTTTTCCTTGAATCTGAGAAATCTTGTCCCTGCCATTGGAATTGCTCTCTCATGGCATGTAAAGTTTCCCCAAAGGAAAATTCCTCTGGTGGAGAGGCAGAAGGAATAGATTCCTCAGCATCGGAATCTTCATAAGTAGAAAAAGGAGCCTCTGGATGGTCTGTATTGTCTGTATCATCAGAAGAATCATCTGAGGACACTGGCTCAGGGGGCTCTGCTCTAGGTCTCTTTTCTGGAGGTTGAGAGGCCCTGTCTGGGTGAGATTGGGATCCCCTTATTAAAGAGATGAGATCCTCTGCCAGAGTAAGCATTTGGGAACTGGAACTGGGCCTGTGAGAGGGGGGCTTAACAGGTACAGACTTAGAAGTTTTGGCTGCTTTAGCCCTGGCAAAGGCCTTAATAGACATGGCTGCAGGCGGCCTAGCAGCACCACGTGCAGGGGTAGAAACATCCAAAGGGATGGTGTCCGATAATTCTTGTGAAACCACAGTAGCAGGTAGAACTTCAGAGGCCGATTCAACCAGGGTAGAAGGGGCCTCGGTAGTAGTCATGGATTCGGCTGAAGATAGAACCGTTTGCTCGGTTTCGGCCGAAACCGAGACACTCGCGGTTTGCTTAACCGTGGTTTCGGCCGAAACCGCGGACCGCGAGTGTCGGTCCTTTTCTTTGCGTTTCTTAACAACTTGAGAAGTCGGAGGATCCGACGGCATTATGTACGCAAAATCTGAGCTGAAAAACTGTTCAGCAAACTCCGACCGACGTCTAAGCATCCGTCGGTTGAAAGAAGCACAGGCTAGACAAGCTGCTACGTCGTGGTCTGGGCCTAAACAAGGTAAGCAGTAAGAGTGGAAATCTTTATGAGGTATTTGTTTCCCACAAGTTAAACAGTTATTCACTTTTTCTGACATCGGTTGAGGCAAGAAAGAGTCCCCAACGGGGTACTTAGCTTTTTAGAAGTCTTGAAGTAGTATTCGGTAGTAGTAATCTCTGGATCTGACCGACCGGCACTTGCGAACAGCTTCTGCTTCGGGCCACGCGCAAGAAAGACTGAGGAAAATGGCGTCGGCTGATGCCTTTATACCCGAAGAACTGCAGCTATGACGTCGGGTGAAGTGCGACACCAGCCGAGGCCAGACCCAGACTTTGGAATCCGGCCGACCGAAGGGCTGCCTGACGACAGGACAACCCATTTGTAAGGACTGCAGATGCATCCTTGAAGGACATCCTGGCAAGCTCTTCTGCACCCCCATGTGCAAGACTAGCTCCTCACACCCCTTGACATTTACATATGAACTTCAGAGTTGCATAAATGTAAAGAAATGAGAAAATCATTTAAAATGAATCATTATTGTCACCATACTTCAATGCCACTCTAGCAGTATTTTTCTAAGGAAAATGGTAATAGTTGAGTTCAGCATCATTAATAATTCAGTTAATAATGAACATTTGTAGAATGTGTCAGAAGACAGTACGTTTTTAGTGTGCTTCAGCATGTTGCATCTCCAATATGATTATTCAGTGATTTTAAACCAAGCTGCTAAGTATATATGAATATTTTTTTTAGTTTAGCAATGCATCCAACTTGCAGTACTTTGTTTTTAAATAAACTGGCATTTTGTGGTAATGTATATGTCATTCTACAATTCCAAACGCCTTAAATTAAGTTCAGCACACCAATATAGGAAGAAAAACACAAGCATGCTTCACATAAAACATATTCAAAAAGAAAATAAAAAAAAAAGAGGAAATTTTGGGGAGGAACTGTTTAACAGTTTCTTATTACTTAGCCAGAAAAACAAAACCTGCAAAATTAAGCATGCACTTGATAACACAGGAGGACAAAAAAGTTACATCATGATAACTCTTAATGGCAGGAGGATAATATGGAAATAAAGCATCATTCATGTTCATTGTACACTTCTTAACCTCTCTGTATTAGCAGCATCTTATTATGAGGGATGGAACAATTACATGATAATGGCCCACCAAAATACATGTTTTACCACGTCAGACTGGCATTAATGAAACATACCTTTTCTCCAAGTCAGACACAAAATCACCTACTATAGCAATAACCCACGCCTGGGTGTGGGTAATGCTGGATTTACCCACGGTTGGCGTGGTTTGGTCCTGAGGGCGCCCGAGGACCAATCAAAGACAACCGTGGGTAATCCAGCATTACCCACACCCAGCGTGGTTATTATACAATGACATTATTTAAGAAAAAAAAATTACTTTTCTTAAATAATGGCATTGTATAATGCCTCCTTCCTGCCCTTCCGCAGCTGTCTGGTATTCCGCGGAAGTTCTGATGTACTGCGCATGCCTATGCAGTACAAAAGAGCTGTGGGCAAAAGCAACGGAGAAAGCAAGATCTCCGCTGCTTTTTACTGTTTCGCTATGTTAAATGGATTTAACATAGCGAGACAGCTTTAAAAAAAACAACGGAGACTGTCCGTTGCTTATTTTAAAGCTGTCTTGCTATGTTAAACCCATTTAACATAGCGAGACAGTTTTGAAAAAGCAACGGAGAAAGCAAGATCTCGGTTGCTTTTTACGCACTGTGTCGCTATGTTAAAGGAACATAGCGAGACAGCTTTAAAAAAAGCAACGGAGATCTCCGTTGCTTTTTTTAAACCTGTGTCGCTATGTTAAACTCCTTTAACATAGCGAGACAGTGTTTTAAAAAAGACTTATACTAATGGAAAAAGTCCGGGCGACCGGACCTTTTTCCATTAGTATAAGTCGATTTATAACGTGCACGCTGGCCAATCAGAGTGCACGTTTTGGAATATTAATGGGGGGGGACACGGTATAATGGCTATTATTCCTTCTTTGGTCACTGCACTCTGATGTGGCATCTAAACTTTTAATCTTTACTAATGATAGAACAGAAATACAGTCTCAAGCCAACATGAACTGTGCATTTCTCAAGAAGTCCATTATTTTAAAGCACAGTACTCATGAAGAAAGAAAAATACTTTTTTTTTTACTATCCAGAGTTCAGGGGTTAACATTTCTATTTTAACTTCCTTGTGCTGTAGGTCAAGAAAATCCTTATCAAGTCAAATCAAGCTATCATCTCAACAAGATGCGACAGAAAGTTGCATAAAAGATTACAAACAAAACTCCAATTCAGACACAAAGGCGGTCAGCAAATGATTTACAGTTCTTCCAAATTACATCAATGAAAAGGGCACAGACAAAACTTTTTTTTACTACAGAAATATTTTCACATCTTAACTTCAGTCAAGTTCACCCTTGCTGCCAAATAAAATGCATAAATAAAAATAAAATACCTTTTTCACTCTGTTCAGCAGGAGAATTGTAAAACATACAGTGACCACAATAGCTGCCATAGCTCGTTTACCTTTCCCTCCTATTTCCAACTGCCGGGCAGAAAACGCAGGGCAAGCATGCAGTTGTTCAGTCTTGGTATAACTGAATAGGAAGTTACTGTTCATTATAGAAACTCAGGGCAATCAGCTGCTTAGCTGCGGATACGGAAATACAGCTGCTTGACCACAAATGCGTAAGTTTACAAGCCGCAGCGACGAGATCAAAGAGCTGCACGTGGCTCGCGATCCACGGGTTGCTGACTGCTGTCTTAGGCAAAGTTCAGTTAATGAACATTCCACAGTATCGAACCTATCGATAGCAAAACAGTATCAAACTGAGGATCTTAATGGCAGAAGTCTAAACATGCTGCTCAACCTTGGGGCAATCCTGCATTTGGGAGGCATCCATGTAGGTATAAACACTGAAATATTACTTATATGTCCATAAAGCACATTTTGTCTACCTTGGTTTATCACCTTTCATGTATTCAGACCAAATGGTAACTGTGGTTGTGCCCACACTTGTCAAGACCATATAATCTATATACAAATTCCCAGAGACCAACAGATAGAAATTAGCTTATTTTGTTAAGTATAATTTAGAGCTCATCAGTTTATCACCTGCTTTTGGACACTTTTCTTGATCCTGGAAGAACTCTATAAATAAGAATTCAAGTCAATTTACAAGTAGTAAAAGTCTCTCAAAATGATGACATGGCTAAACCTCCAAAGTGGGACATACATAGACAGTTTCAACTCTAATGAATAACTAATGGACCAAATTGTTACTAGCCCAAATAGAGAACAAAGCATTCTTGACCCTGTACTTACAAATGTAGCAACAACATGCAATACTCCACTAAGTCCCTCCAACTGTCGGATCATAAGCTAGTTACCTTTTCCTTCAAAGTATCTAACACCCCTGAAACCAATATATTGGAATTCAAATACTTCAAGCACACAGATCTCCTCAAATTCTCTGATTAAGCACTGAAATTCAGTTACAAAAAATCACTGCACCATGTCATGACCTCAGAGTGAGGGAGACATCCAGAAAGGAGTTTTATATAAACAAACGTACAAAAATGGCAGTACCCTCTACATCCAAACAAAATGCTACATGTCTAAACAAACCACCTCAATGGTCCACAGACAAAATCAGTAACAAATGAAAAAAATTCATTTGGACTTCCGACAGACCTAAACACCTCCAAGTCAAGGAAAATATTAGGAATTTAACTAAGATTTTAGAAAGACTATTAAATCTATTAAGGCAGGCCATGAATTCAGGTTGGTATCTGAAGCCATGGACAATTACAGATCCTTTATTTATATCCACATGGATTCCAAACTATGCTCCTGTCACATCAGCAAAAGTCAGAACATGAAAAAGGGCAGGTGAGGCACTGGGTGAAATTGCGATACTGCTGGGTTTGGGGCTTGCCCATATCCAGCTGCTGAATGATCTTGGCGGTGGTATATATATTTGGCAGGGGGTGTGGGGGAGGCACAGCCCCCACATGGATGGGTGGTGGGGTAGCTTGCCCCTTCCCCGTAAATGCTTCTGTCTCAGATTGGAGGTTCGATGTGGTAATTCATTCTTTTGTTAAAGACCTACATACACACCTATATATATATATATATATATATATATATATATATAGATAGATAGAGAGAGAGAGAGAAACACTACACACACACACACACACACACACACACACATATAAATATATATTAAGAAGTTATGTTCTTACCATAATGTTCCATGTTAGTTGTCTTCTCGCCTTCTTTCTTGCTGGATGGGTTTGGAGCCGATCCTCGGCTCCGACTCGGCCTATACTATAGCTCGAGAGCTATTTTTACCGGCTCGAGGCAGCCCTATAACCCACAATACCATGCGCTAACTCCCCAGATCTCGTTTGGAAGCCAAGACATAGTACAAGTATAATATCATAAAATCATAATCCTCATTTGCAAGTACGGGCTCCCTGCTAGTAACATTAAGGATACGGGGAAACCGTAACATGTTATATCTCCAGAAATGGAGGGACTCGGAGACCTCAAGTCTATCCAGGCTAGGGGGCAGGAGGGAGGGATGCAAGAAAGAAGGCGAGAAGAAGACAACTAACATGGAACGTTATGGTAAGAACATAACTTCTTAATGTTAAGTTGTCATTCTCGCCTTCATTCTTGCTGGATGGGACAGCGTCCCTAGCATCTTAGTCCTGGGTGGCTCAATGGAACAGACTCCTGAGTACAGTGGAACCAAAGTCAGCTCTATTTCTGGAGGCTATATCAAGTTTGTAATAGGCAATAAAGGTATGTTTGGAAGCCCATGTAGCTGCTGCACATATGTCATCTAGTGGTAACCTTGCTTGAAATGCCATTGATGTTGATAGTGCCCTGGTTGAATGAGTCTTAGGCCTAGACGGAAGTTGCCTGTGTCTCAACTCATAGACAAAGGTAATAATAGATGTCAACCATCTGGAAAGAGTAACCTTCGATACCGGAAGTCCTTTCTTTCCTGCAGCATAAGAGAGAAAGAGCTGGTCTGACTTTGAGTTGTTTTGTCCCGTCTAGATAATACCGTAATTGGCGATGAACATCTAATGAATGTAATTTCTGTTCAGCCCTGTTGGCATAGTCTGGGAAGAAGACAGGCAAGTCAATGGAGTGGTTTAGATTTGCTTCAGAGGACACTTTCGGTAGGAAGGACGGGTTTGTTCTCAGAGTTACCCTGTCTTTGTGAAAGACGAAATAAGGGGGATGGCAGACAAGGCTTGAAGTTCCGATACCCTTCTGGCAGATGTTATGGCTACTAAAAACAGAGTTTTCCAAGAAAGAAGCTTGAGGGAGCAAGAAGCTGCAGGTTCAAAAGAAGGCAGAATCAATGAGGTTAGAACTAAATTCAAATCCCATTGTGGAGGTGGATCTTTAACTGGAGGTCTAAGCAAAAAGATGCCCTTGAGGAAGGCTTTACAGAGTTTGTGAGACATAATATTTGCTTCTGAGAGCCCAACAAGAAAATTAGCAATGGCCGCTAATTGTACACTGATAGTGGCCGACGATGACCCTCAATGAAAAAGCTCCTCCAGAAAGTCTAGAACCTTATGAATGGGTGCATGGAAAGGATCTAGGGACCTAGTTTGGGCCCAATGCGAAAAACGCTTCCATTTACTCGCATACGTCTTCCTAGTATTGGACTTATGAGAAGCCAGAATGATATCACGAACAGGAGGAGAAATAAGGGGAAGCCTGGCTATGGCTGGAAGTGGAGCAACCAAGCTGTGAGGTTGAGGGAATGAAGAGACTGATGCAGCTTGCCCGTGAGATGGGTCAACAGATCCGGAAGGGGTTCCAGATGCCAAGGCTGTTCCAGTAGGTAACTGTGCAGGAATGGAAACCATACTTGTCGAGGCCAAAATGGGGCAATGAGGATCATTTTGGATCTCAATGTGGTTGCTTTCTGAATTAATTGCGGGATCAAAGGCAAGGGAGGAAAGGCATATAGAAGACCCCGGGGCCAATCTTGAACAAGAGCGTCTCTGGGGGGATGGCCTGGTAGAGGAAAGAGTGTGAAGAAGTCGAGGCACTTGCTGTTTTGAGGAGTTGCGAAAAGATCGCAGCAAGGCTCGCCCCACTTCTGAAATATTCTGTCTGCTACCGCTTGATTTAGAGACCACTCGTGAGGCATGAGGATAGTTCTGCTCAATCTGTCTGCTATGACGTTGGACTTCCCGGGGATGTGCGTTGCTATCAGAAACCATTGAGAGGAAATCGCCCATTGCCAAAGTCTGAGTGCTTCTCGACATAGGGGGTAGGACTTTGTTCTGCCCTGCTTGTTTATGTACCACACCACAGACATATTGTCCGTTTGAATTGCTATAGTCTCTGTGGGAAGAGAGCTCTGAAGGGCTTGCAACATCAAAAGCACCGCCCTCATCTCCAGGACATTTATGTGCAGGTGGCGTTCTGATTATTGCCATGTGCCCCGGACCGTCCTGCCCTGATAATGCCCCCCCACCCGATCAGGGAGGCATCTGATGTCACCGTGGCAACTGAGGGGGGGAGAACAAAGGGTCTGCCCTGAAAAAGCTGAGGGGAAACCATCCACCAGGAGAGGTGATTCTTGCAAGATGGGGTTATCAAAATGTTGTGAGTCATTGGTAGCTGTTGAAAGGACCACTGAGAAAACAGCATCCACTAAAGGAGCCTCATGTGGAAGCGGGCTAATGGGAGTAGAAGAATTGCCGCTGCCATGAGGCCTAACACTTTCAATACTAGCTTGACTTGAACTCTGTTGGGCTGAAACAGGGACTGAACATTCCGCCTTATGTCTGTCACTCTCTGAGGTGGTAATGTTGCAGACATTTCTGTGGTGTTTAATACGGCGCCTATAAAGTTTATACATTGACAAGGAGGACTTTGCAAAATTTATAGAAATACCTAGACTGTTGCAAAGTTAAATAGTGTAATCCCTGGCCATTATAAGATGCTGCTTGGTGGTAGCGGAAATGAGCCAGTCGTCTAGATATGGAAATACCTGGAATCCTTTTTGTCTCAGGTGAGCCATGACCACTGCCAAGCATTTGGTAAACACCCGGGGGGCTGTGGTGAGACCAAAGGGCAGGGTTCTGAATTGATAATGACTGGCTCCCAGCCAGAAGCGGAGAAACCTCCTGGAGCGCCTGTGTATCTTTATATGATAGTACGCATCCTGGAGGTCTAAGGAGCACATCCAGTTGTCTCTGCCAAAAAGGGTAGAATGGACTGCAGTGTTACCATCCGAAATTTTGTCTTTTGTACAGAGTTGTTCAATCTGCTGAGGTCCAAAATGGGTCTCCAGTCTATTTTGGTACCAAAAAGAATCTGGAGTAGATTCCGGATCCTAGCTGATCTGCTGGATGACTCTTTTTTTCTAACCGCTTTTTTATTTCTAGCTGAGCCTGACCCCTTTGTGCGGGTGGTACGTCTGGTAGGGGTCTTGGCGGTTGTACCAGAGGGGAAGTGAAGGGAATTTTGTAACCCTCGGGTATGATCTTCTGTACCCATGTGTCTTGGGAGAGGGATTGCCAGGCTTCTGGGTACAGAGATAATCTTCCCCCGACTGCCTCCGAAGGCGGACAGTCTGGCAGCTTCTCAGGGATGCTGAAAGGGTTGGTCAGGGAAAGATTCCCCGGAACCCTGGTTCTGTGGACCCCCTCTGCCCCTGGGGCGGCGTATGTTATTATTCCCCCCTCTGCCTCTAGGGGGAAATTGACCACGCTGCAGGCGACTCCCTGTGGTTTGCGGAACCACATCTTTCCACCCCTCTGTCCCTTAGGATAAGGTCTAGAAGGTGTGGAAAAATGGACTCCCACGGCAGAGAGAGAGTGTCTTACCATCTTGATCGCATATTGTGAAGGTATTCTTCACCTGAGGTCCAAATAATTCTGAACCATCAAAGGGGGTGTTGGTGAAGGACGCCTTGAAGGGATCGGCAGAGTCACATCGAAGCGTGACGTCTCAACGCAACACCTGTGCCAGCGGCCCTACTCGCTCCATCGGCTGCGTAAGAGATAAGCCGCATGGAGGAGTTAACAATGGAGTTCAGGGTGGCCAGCTGGGAGTTTATCTTGTCCTGATACCCCGCAGCATAAGGATCCTGTACCGTTTCACTCAGCTCTGAGCAGGTCTCTCTGAAGGCGGGTGAAATGATATAAATAGTTCGGCGATCGCATAGTAAAGGTTGCTGAAGCAAATGTCTGCTTGCCGTACCTGTCCATGGTCCTGGACTCTTTGTTAGGAGGATGAACAGGTACAGAAGGATCAGCCAATTCCTTCTTAGTGGCTGCTGCTACCACCATAGCATCAACTGAAACGCCTTTGGTGAGAGAGGATTTGTCCTCTGGTGCAGAAATAAATTTAGAAGGCCTCCTAGGGGTAGGTTCCATTGAATCAGGAGCTGCCCACACCTTTCTAGCCACTACCTCCATTAGTGGGTCGAAAGGGGGAGACACCCAGGAGGTGGAAGGGCGAGATCCAAAAGCATCAAGGTAAACAGACTCGTCCTTGGAAGGTTTGAGTGTGGACCAATTTCCCCTCTGTTTTAGGATCTCTAGGATGTCTGAAAAAGAGACATCCTCAGAGGGGGATCTGGGGGAACCCTCCGACACATCCAAGTCGGTGTCCGATGTGACAGACTCGGGGGAGTCTATGTGCTTCCTCTTGCACTTTCTTTTCCTAGGGGGTTCCCCTGAAACTTCAGGGGAGCCCTTGGAAGAGGAGGAGACACCCAAGGTGGGTACCCTACGCTTTGGATCTCTGCTGTCAGATGTAGGAGGATGGCCACAGACCGTAACAGGCACTGTAGAGGGAGAAGCTGCAGAACTTAACCTTGGAGTGGACACTGGGTCCAGCACGCTCATCACCTCGAAGGCTCCCCTATCAGATAAAGGTAGTCCCGGCTCCAAAGAGACCGGAACCGCCCCCGGCACCAACAGAGAAGGCTCCGAGAATGATGTTGGGGCCGAACTAACCAGAGCTGAAGCTCCGAGAGGGAGAGCGGGGTCGAACAAGGGTCCGATGCCACTTGCCCCCCTCGGAGCAGACAATGGAGTCCCGGCGCCCGGACCTCTCCACGGACGGAACCAATGAAGAGGTTGAGGGCCAACGACACCGGAGCCGAAGGTGGGAGTATCGGCTCCGATGTGGGTAAGGTTACGGTTCCGACAAACTCCGGCTCCGAACTCGAGAGGTGAGTCGGAGGAGGAATCGATAGCTGTACCGAAGGAGCCACAGTCTGGTGAGATGGGCTCTGGAGCATTTGGGCTAGTGTCTGAGATTTTATGAGCCTACTGACCACCCTCTCGATGTCGTGGTCGGAGAGCCTGGATGACCTAGATGAGTGAGTCCTATGACTCCGCTCCGATAGGAGAGGGGATCTTGGAGCCGATCGGACGGAATCTAGCGAGGGGGATCTAGAGCGCTTGCATGCTGGGGTCTGCTCCGATGCTGGTTTCGGAGCGGATACCACTTTGCCCCCCTCAGATCCGGATGGAACCGATGTCGGAGCCATCTCGATAACGCCAGCCCTCTACTCAGAAGCTGGAGCCGAGGGTTTGGCAGATTTTGAAGACTTCCCCGAGCCAGACTTGGACGGGGAGTCATCGGGTTTTAACAAGCCCCTTAGGATGAGCTTAGTACGCCTCTCCTGCTGGACTCTTTAACTAAACCCGTGACAGACGGAACAAGAGTCCTGCAGGTGTAAAGGCCCCAAGCAATAGACACAAGAAGTGTGACCGTCTGTCAGAGACATTTTCTGACAGCATGAGTAACACTTCTTGAATCCCGAGACCTTAGTGTCTTTGGACATAGTCCTAACCACAGTAAACACAGTCAGTCCACACACACACTCAACTTAAAATTAGAAAAGTTAAGGGAACTGACTAAAACCCACACACACAGACACTATAAGGGGTGAGGAAACTAAGGTAAAGCCCGTAGGCCCAAAGATAAAAATTAACTAAAGAAGGGAAGAAGGGCTACAAAAAGGGTTGTATGAATAAGGCAATTAGTAGAGACCTAAACAAGGGTAACTGGAGAAACTACCTGAAAATGTAGTTTAATAGAATAAATCTCTTACTGACCTGAGCCAGTAAAAAAAGACAACCTCGCAGCGAAGCGGCAAACGAGATCTGGGGAGTTAGCACATGGTATTGTGGGTTATAGGGCTGCCTCAAGCCGGTAAAAATAGCTCTCGCGCTATAGTATAGGCCGAGTCGGCTCCGAACCCATCCAGCAAGACAGAGACAAACATATACACACACAGACAACTATTTCAAGCATGGGCATTAGTGTCCTTCTAGCCTGCCAATATACCAATTTCCCATAAGAAGTGCACAGGCTGCTTTTTAAAATATCTAAACTAGTAGTACTTGATTTGATGTCATTTGGTGGCCTACTGTATGAATCAACTGCACTGTCTCAGAACCAATTAGTACACTTCTCATTCCTACAGAATCTTCTACATAGCTTGTCTGATGATTCTCTACTATTATTTGATAACTCCAAAATATTCCCAGAGGTAATTGTCTTTAAATGTCCTCTATACCCAAATAAGTATCTATGTGAAACACTATACTAAGTTCACATATTTTACTTTTTCCATAACAAATTTTCACCCATGGATACCCTTGGTATACTTCAGGTGTACTCTTTACAACTTACTCATGCTTGTTTTCTTATAAGGTTTCAACACCGACTAATCACCATTTAAAGAGAGAGTCCCCATTACATCAATCCATCCCCAGCAACAGCAACCTATCAAAATTTCCTACCCTTACAAAACTAAGGGTAGCAAACAACACAAACAACAAAATCAGTGTGCAAAGCAGTCACTGCCCTTAAGGCCAAATACAACACCAAACATACTTGTCATAGGTGACTCCATAGTCAGACACACTGACGTCCCACTCACCAGGCTGAACAAGGAGAAGGTCACGGTAAGCTGCCTATCGGGCGCTAGAATCCGCCACATAACACAAGCACTCAGGTCACTCCACGGCAAGTACAAGTATGACACAGTCATTGCCCATGCTGGTGTGAACGACCTGAGACGTACCTCCCTGGACTACATGAAAAGAGACATAGAGGAGCTCTCTGATTATGTAGCCCAGGCAGGTATGACCCTGACCCTGAGCAGTATCCTTCCTTCACCAAGAATGATGCCACAATATAGTGACAAGATCAGCTTTAACAATTGGCTTAATTTCTGGTGTCATTCAAAGGGGATCCAGTGCCTGTCTGCCTGGGATGACATGCTCAACAAGCCACGCTGCTTCGCAAGAGACGGCTTTTGCACCTGTCACCCCTGGGATTCTGGATATTGGCTAAGGCTCTTGCCACCCCCATAGTGCCTTTTTTAGGCAAGGCTCAAATTCTAAACCTACCACCCTAGAAAACAAAAACGTGAAGAAACTAAGGGTAATGCTGCTCAATGCCAGAAGTCTAAATCTCAAAATGCACGCACTCGAGGCCCATCTCAGTATGGAGAACATCGATGTCTGTGCTGTGACTGAAACCTGATTCAAGGCTCCTGAGAGCACCCCGGCACTATCAGGTTTCATCTCATATCATGCGTTCCGGCCCCAAAACCCGGGCCACACCACAAAAGGAGGGGGTGTATCCATATTCATCAAGGATACCCACACCTCCAGGTTGGTGGCTACGCACGAAGCATCGGAAACCATCCAGGTGCAATTAACCATAGGCAAAACTGCTCTACAATTTGTAGCATGCTACAGGCCACCCTCTCAAACTCAGGAAACCCACACAGCCTTCCTGAAGACACTGGAGGGTATAAATGTATCACCAAACACCATCATATTGGGTGACTTCAACTACCCGAATATAGACTGGGAACATTACTCAAGCCCAAACTTTCTAGCCCAAAGGTTCCTGGAGTTCATAAATTCAAATGCCATGGAACAACTAGTCACCATCCCCACAAGAGGAGAAAATATACTAGATCTCATCATCACGAACATGGGGACAAAATGCTCCACACCTGAAGTATATCCCTCATTGGTGAGATCAGATCATAAACTAATCTCACTAGAAATCCACATCCCGCCCCCACCCCAAACAAAAAATACCACAGTGAAGAACTTCTCTAAAGCAAACTTCACACTACTCAAGACAGGTGTGGTATCCTTCAAGGCCCCCGAGCCAATGGAAACCACAACCCAAGCTGCGGAAGCCCTTACAAATGCCTTCTATAAACACCTTCAGGACTGCATGGATCAGGCAATCCCAAATAAAACCAAGACTCTTTCCACCAAGGGCAAACGTCCAGTCTGGTGGATCCCAGCCATAAACAAACTTTACAATAAGAGGAGAAAGCTATTACATGATAGAGCAAAATCCCAAAAAGGGAAGGCATCTTTGATCAGCACTAGCAAGAAACTACGATCCCTCATAAAATCATCCAAGGCCAACTTTGAGAGAAATATTGCCATAGATTCAAAAGACAATCATAAGGCCTTCTTCAGCTATGTCAGAAACCTGGGTGGAAACTCCCAGATATGCTCAGAATTAGTCCAAAATGATACAAAAATCACTGAACCCACAGACATTGCCAACATACTGGCAGACAGGTTCAGCGCAAACTTCACCCCCCTCTCCCTCCCAAAAGGAGAGATAACTATCCCAACTGAGAGTAGCCTCCCAGACATCTCAAATGTGCAGGTGAAAGCTGCTCTCTCTAAAGCTAAAAACACAGCATCAATGGGACCGGATGGAGTCCCCGGCTGTGTGCTACATGAACTCAATGAAGAACTAAACCCGCACATAAGGCAGCTGTTTAATCTTAGCCTCACCACAGGATATGTGCCCAAGGAGTGGCGTACGGCAACTGTGGTGCCACTCCACAAAGGCAGTGCCTCTACGGACCCTGGTAATTACCGCCCCATAAGCTTAACAAGCCTGGTCTGCAAAGCTATGGAGAGGATCATAATGGAACTCATAAACAATGACATAGGGGACTTGCAGACCTTGGACCCAACCCAGTTTGGCTTTGTCAAGGGCAGATCTTGCCTTTTGAACTTGATCGACTTCTTCGAAACAGTCACCAAGGCCATTGATGAGGGAAAGGCAGTCCATACAGCCTACCTTGACCTTGCAAAAGCTTTCAACACAATACCCCACTCGGGTATTATAGAGATACTTACCAGCTTAAATGTAAACCCATATGTCACAAGATGGGTTGCAAACTGACTAAAGGACAGAACCCACAGGGTTAGAGTTGCTGGAGCCATGTCAGACTCCAAGCCGGTTACAAGTGGAGTCCCACAGGGCTCAGTTCTTGGCTCCCTATTGTTCGGCATCTACTTCTCAGAAGTACAGGCAAACATAGGAGGACTATGGCTGACAAAGTTTGCGGATGACTGCAAACTGGGTGCCATAGTGGATAGTACATCGGACACAGACATCCTTCAGAGGGGTCTCACAGAAACTGATAGCTGGTGCCAGAGCCATGGCCTGAAGTTAAACGCAAAAAAGTGTATAGTCATACCCTTCGGGAAAAACAAGGTAACCCCAAGCTACCATATAGGTGGCAACCCACTAAGCACAGAAGAGGTTATCAGGGACCTGGGGACCCAGGTTGACAGTGGCCTCTCGTTTGACGCTCACGTTGCTAAAGTGGTTCGAAAGACCTTCTACATTGCCCACCTGATCATGAAGGGATTCACATCCAGATCAAGTGAGGTCATTGTTCCCCTGTACTCTTCACTTATCAGACCAATGATCGAGTACAATGCCCCATTCGGGATGCATCTCACCCGACACCTGCAGCAATTGGAGAGACCCCAAAAGTTCCTCACCAAAAGGATAAAGGGACTCCAAAACCTGTCATATGCTGCCAGACTGAAGAAACTCCAACTCTATTCAGTTGCATACCGTCTGCTCAGAGGTGACCTGTGCCTGACATACAAGGCCATGACCAACCCGGAATTAATGGACATGCTCCACCTCAAAAAGTCCAAATCCACCAAAACCACTAGAGCAAGAGACTTAAACCTTAGCACGGATATAAATAGGACGTGCTGGAGGGATAGATTTATCACCCAGAGACTCCCCATGCTGTGGAATAAAATCCTGGTCCATGTGAGGCAGAGCACCTCGCTGGCTCTGTTCAAGAGAAATCTTGACCGGTGGATGGGAGATCGTAGGTTTACCCCGGGAATCATCTCTGTGTCACTACTGGACAGAGGCACAACAAACTAATGGGCACAGTATTTCTAACATAAGGGGCGGCGTAAGCCACAACTTTGGGCTAGGCTTATAAATGCCCTAGGGCAGTTAGCCTAGTATAAACCTATGAACCTAAGAAGTTTGGCAGGTTGCTGCTGGGGATGGACTGTTGTAATGGGGACTGCATCTTTAAATGATGATTAGTGCTACAATTTTTTTTTTATAAAATGGTCACGATTGTTTTTAAATTGTCTAATGAAGGCTGGATATCCCAAATGAAAGTGCTTACTGTAATAAAAGTATATCTACTTCTTTAATTGCCCGGTTTTGTCTGTTTAATTCGTTGGTGTGTGCTGTATTAAATATTCACCTTTCAATTTGCCACCTTTCAATTTGCGTCCCATAAATCTCATATGGTTAGTTTTTAGTTTTTGATGGATTTATCAACATATTTTTTCCTGTGCCCAAATGGTCAATTTGTTTTTTTTTTTTTTTTTTGCAGATATGCCATATCTGTAACACATGTAATCAGTTCGCCCAACTTCAAGTCATCTGCATACAGACTGTAAAACATTTTAGATGAAAATGATAGACCTGAAAGACAATCTAAACAAGTATAAGCCTAGGACAGATAGTTCTGTGGGACACCCTGACTGTAACCTTGAAGTTCATCTGTCTAATTGCTGTATGATACTTGCTATGTCCTATTTATAAGGCATGCCCAGCTATCCATCTCATCAAGAGTACATCAATACCTAGCTGTTCTAATTTATTCATCAGTGTTTTGTGTATGACCCTGTCAAATGCTCAAGTTAAATCTATATAAATTACATCACAGCTCAATTTTTCATTAATAGCCATTATATTAATGTAGAACATCATGTTACAGGTGGTAATTGCTCTATTTTCAACACATGCACACTGATCTACAGTTTCAAGTACCAACCTTTCCAATTCTGGCAATAACGTATCCAATATTACCTTCTCGATTACTTTTTCTACAACATGAAGGTACACCTATGGGTCTATATGACTCTGGACTTGTCCTACTCCCTTTTCCCTTAAAGACAGGTTTAACAGGCGCATCTCAAGGAATCTCCCCATATTTACATGACCTAGCAAATAATAGTTATAATGGTACTTTAAGTTCTTGCTGAAGTGTTCTCAGGTCATTACTACTAACTCTGTCTCTTCCCTATGCTGTGTTTGGATTCAGTTTGGGATGATTATTTTCCAATATAATCTAATTTGAGTTCAGTATCTAAAGCTACCTAGATGTCAACATGACAATTTATCACCCCGTTTGTGAACCGAAACTTCTTTGCATAAGATTTTATAACTATATCTATAATCTGTTGTGTCTGATAACACATTTTAGTATCTACACAGAGTTTGTATGTGTTTACTCTTTTCACATCTTATGTATCTATAAAATGGTCTCCTATTATGCTCAATATCATTATATAAATTTTCTTCAAAATGTTCATGGTCTTGTCTCACTCCATGTTTAATCTACATGTCCAGCTTGTTAATTTCAGTTTTCTAAGCTGTAGTTCGACCACTTTTCCATTTCTTATATTTTTTTCTCTCTCACCTTAATCACGTGTCTTGTTCTGATCAAAATATGTTCTCCTGATGTTATCTTCCTAGATCCTGATGTTAGACTTTTTTTTTTTTTTTTGCATTCAAACAATTTCTCTCAAAACTTTCTACCTTCCCTCTGCAGTTTTCCACATAGTGACTGTTTTGCTTCCATATAATCTGTTATTAATCTTCAGTGTATGTTTAGATTTCAGTTTTGCAGAATTATCTAGCAACAAATTAACCTTTATAACCCCATGATTATTGCAAATCAGCAGTAGTAAAACTTGACATGCAGTAAGAGTAATTTCTTCAGGAATACAGTGTTCTGTTCACTGGTTGGCTTTTTCACAATCTGAAGCAATTGCTGCTCCTGAATATACGTTGTGAATAATTTCCTTACTAATGCTGTTGAATCATTATTATTATTATTACAGTCTACTTCTGGTAAATTTACGTCCTCAGCCACTATTATTCTTCCCTCCTGTTTTTCATGCAAAAATGTATGAATCTGTGTAGGTCACCACAGTAATTTTGGAGGTCCATACACTAACAATTGTGACATGTTCTAGGGCTGTCTTTAATGTCACAGTTACACAATCTATAGTACTGGTTTCATCAATGAACAAGTAATAATCACAGGTCTCATAACTATCTTTAATCCATAACATAGCACCTCAACCTAATTGTTTTGTTATGTCTTTTACAGCAAAAGCATTTATAGCTGGACAGAACTGGTTTCCAGTCATTGTTTTTAACCATGTTTCACAAACTGTCTTGTGTGAATGTAGCACATTTTCCAATTAAAAAAATAAAATTATTAACGCTCTCAGCATTAACAACCAGCAGAGATGCATCAAATATTGCTACCTGTGTACTGCTAAATTTCTGACCTGGCAAAATTCCTGCCTTGTATTTGTCAAAATACTGCAAATATCTGCTGCAAAAATTCTCTTCCCTGATCCTGAGAAGTACATGCCATTCTGTCTAAACATGCATGCACCCAAAATTAGGCCCAGATGCTCTACATATATTTCCATTTTTAAAATGGGGCATTTTTTCATATAGGTGTTTACCCAAAAATATTTTCATTCATGGTGAACTGACTCTTTCTATGCGACATCTTTGAAAAATATGTCCAAACACCTGTACAAGCTATAGTGACCAAGAGGGCTATAAGTTCCCTACTAACAGTCAGAGTCCTTGCAGATGAGATTACTTGTACTGACAAATAAAACCAGATCTGTACTTCCTTACATTAAGGCATTCTAAGGTCTGTCTCACATCTTCTATTTTTACTCCAGGCAAGCATTATACCTTTCAATGTTCATTACCTGCTCTGTAGATATCCATTCTAATAACGAAATCTCCAATTACAAGAGCATCTTTTCTGACTAGATCTAAAGAATCTTCAACTTCTAATTCAATAATATCTGCTCTATGAGTTATTACAAAAGAAATAATATTTTCATCACTAGTCTTGTCAATTCCCACTGTGTTCACTATTATATTTGCAAGCATACAATTCTCATCCAAGTGGCTTTGTATATCCACAGTTTGAGCCATTTTGTCAATGTCATAATATTATACACATATGTCTTACACTGTCCAGCCCCGTCACTACCCTTGGTATCCTATAAATTGCTAAGAGGTGTCTTGTGCCTGGCATACAATACTGATGGATTTACTGTGCAACAGCAAGGTAAGTATCATCAGAAATATTCTGACTTAGGATGTAAACCTCTTCTGCAATATTAACAGAATGGTCTAGTGGGGCATATCTATTTTGTAGAGGATACTGCTATTCCGAAACAGATACCCCATCCACATGAAACAAAATTCAACCCTACCTATTTTCAACAGCAACTTAGATCTATGGAGGAAAAAACAGAAAATGTACCCTATGACCCCTGTACTACTTATGGACACAGGCAGCTTCTAAATGCTTTATCACATGCATGTATCCCTTCAAATTATCTATGGTATAAATAACATTTATTCTCATTAGGGGTACTATACAATTATTAACTGTGGAATAGTAAAGTCAATCTCTAACCAAATGTAATAAGTTAATTCTAGTACAAAAAGGGAAATTAGCTAACCTTAAAGTAGCCCTCAAGATCAGCTAACCTAGTGCTTGCCTATGAACCTATATATATAAAATGAGGAATCTACCTACATGATATTAAGACAGTATGAAATTCAAACATCTACTGTTAAAATAAGTAGACTTGTGCAACAGCATTATGTCCATCAATCACACTGCCTCAGAGGCATGTGGGTACATTCCTAAAGCTTAATCTACCTGGTTAGAGGAAGGATAAGGATTCAAGAGCTCCTGGACAATGGCCCTCGCAAATCCTTCTCTGGAACTTGAGAAAAGAATCCAGTTTGAATTCCTTTGTAAAAGGTATGAACAAAGGACCAGATTGCTGCCTCTGGAATTTTTGAAGTCTACTCCTATCGGCTATGGTGGAATGTGCCTTAACCTTGCCTGGAATACATTTAACACGGTGGGATAACAAAAAACAATAGCAGAGGAGAACCAATGAGCAATTGTTTGCTTAAAGACAGGTTGACCCTCCTTAGCCTCAAAACAGGAAATAAATCTGTTTAGCTTTCCTGAAAGGCTTAGGTCTGACAAGATAGTACCCGAGCTGCCTGTGCACATTTGAGAAATGCAGAATCTTCTCTCCCTTAGTTTTATATTCTGGTAAGAAAACTGGGGGATTGATGGCTTGATTCAGGGTAAATTCAGAAACAACTTCTGGCCTGAAAGAAAACTGCGGGATTGATGGCTTGACTCACGGTAAATTTAAGAACTGGCCTGAAAAAAGGGTTATTGAGTAAAACAACCCTGTCCTTGAGGAAAATCAGGTAAGTCTGATCCACTATGAGAGCTTGCATCTCAGAGACTCACCTTGCAGGTATCAGAACAATAAGCAAAACCTATTTCCAACTGATTAACTTCAAATCAGCCTGAAAGGAAGATTCAAAAGGAGTTGAGTTCAATTTCTCAAGAACAAAGTTGAGATCCAAGCAGGAGGTGGAGGTATTTTCTTCTAAAGGGGTCTCAAATGCAACACTGCTTTCATAGACTGACCACAAAAAGAGGTGAAACTGAGATGGCCAAAAGATACACCTTGACAGATGTACAAGATAATCCATCAAGGAGTTGCTCAAATATTTCAAAACCCATAGGGGTAGACACCATACCAGGCCCTCTTACTGGCTAGGCCCTACATAGAAAACCTCTTCCATTTTTAAACATAAGTTTTCTAGTTGCAGGTTTTTCTTTACTCCTCCCATACCTGCCACACATCCACATAAAACAAGTGCCTAAAGCATATCAAGACAGTATCATCCAGGCTGTCACAGTTGCATGCGCTCTATGCTGTGGTGCACCTGTAGGCCCTGACACTTTGCAAACTGGTCCAGATGTGAGGAAGCTTGCCCTTGGCCAATTTCATTAAATGGGAGAACCAACTTAGCATGGACCAAAAGGGGGTCACCACAATTATCTTTGGAAATTCTTTCTGAATCTTAAGTAGTACTGTGGGTATTGGTGGAAAAGGTGGAAATGCATAAAAATACATTCCCATCTAAGGGAACAAGAATGCTTTTATTCTCCAACCATGGCTGCAAGGATGTCTCAAATAGAATTTTTCCAATTATCTGTTTTAAAAGGAGGTGAGCAAAACTATTTGAGGTGCTCACTACATCTGGGTCAAATCTAGGCACACCTCTGTCCTGAGTTTCCAACAGTGAGGGTCTGTCCAGGACCTGCTTAGTCTGTCTGCCACTATGTTTTGGTCTTCAAGGATATGAGCCCTGAAATTTCACAGAATGCCATAAAAGCTAGCTCCCAGGCCATCAATGCCAAATGGCAGAGAGGATACGACATTGTACCACCTTGTTTGTTCAGGTAACATACAACAATCATGTTGTCTGTGACCAATAAAAGGGCACCCGGAGACTAAGTGGTTGAGAGTGATTAAGGTCTGAATTGCTGCTAATATTTCACTGATGTTTATGAGATTTGTAGCACACAAAAGTCTCCATTCAGCTTGGACCTGAATTCCACCTGGACAGTGCTGCCCATGCACAATCTGACAAGGCCATCTGGACTGATTGGACTGGGGTTTGGAGGGATAAGGCTGGTTCTGGACAAAGAGATATCTGATCCCTCCACCACTAACTCTCTTTTCACAAAATTCAGTACTCGTACCTGGAACTTGAAGGGCTGCAGGTGCTGGGTCCAAGTAACTTTTTAAGTGCCAATGAGTCTTTCTCACGTGGTGTCTAGCCAGTGATGTCATGAGGATCATTGATGCCATAAGGCCACAGCTTTTGGGAAACTCACTTGAGGATGCAGCTTCTTTGAGAGAGTTCCCTAAAATTGTTAAGAAAACTCAGGACTTAGTTTTCTGGTAGAAAAAACATACGTCTTTCTGTCTCTACCATACACCACATCAAATCTTTGCAAGGGTGTGAGACAGGGCTTTATGTTAATCTTGAAGTTGGGAGCAAGAATGTGGCAAGTATCCTTCAGATGTAAGGTCACCATGAAACAGTGGTCCAGAAAAAGGGGTAGGGCCATCTGCAGGCTGAGTATTTTGAATTTAGATACTTTCAAAAGGTATTTAAGGTATGACAAATCTAACACTGATCGCCATTATAGCTGCATCTTGTGTACCAAAAATATTCAGGTGTAAATTTTTTTTGTGGTTCAGGAATGGGTTCTAAAAACCCTGATTGCAACTTGTGAATCAGTAGTAGAAAAAAAATACGTGCTTGGTCTGGCAGATATAGGGAGATTTCCATGGTGGGAAAAGGATTTTCTGTCCACTGCCAAAAGTATCCTCACCGAATTGTTCTCAACACCCACTCGTCTGAGATTACCTGTGACCAGGCTGCTGGGCTGAGCAAAAGCCTGGGAAAGGGGATGAGGGACAAGAAGGGATGGGATGCCCCAAGTCTTGCCATATTCATTCTACAGCTGGAAAATTATCTTTTCTAAGAAAGGAGATCCTTTTATTTGGTTTGGAAGCATTATCCTCTTGGCATTTCCTTTTGTTTCCCTGACTCTTTTTAGGCTGGAAGTTTTGTACATTCTGCTCTTTGAAGTTGGACACCTTGTTAGGGAAGAACTTGGGAATATGAAACATTCTAGTTAACCCATGCATTAATTTAACCCATGCATTAATTCACCTCCAGCATCCCAATGTTTGAGAATCTTGGGAGCAGCAGGAGCAAACCCAAATTCAGAACTTAAAGCAACATTCAAAATCTCATTTTTAAATCTTAAGAAAAATTCTAGTTATGCAGCCAAGTATACCTTCTCATTACAACAGAAGCATCTGCATTTCTAGAAAATGGGAACACACCATCCAAGACACTAGAGGCAGGTTTCAAAATCTGAGTCACATTAGAAACAATCTCATTCATACAATATTTGTGCGCATCAGGCAAAGATACAACGAAGTCACCTAAATTGTAAGCATACTGTAAAATAAATTTCCACATTTCACGCCCTAATAATTTAAAATTCTAAAGACTAAATTACAAGACTGAAGCAACTTTTTTCCCCCTGAGATTCTAACCTCTTGTCAATTCTATCTGGCTGTACAGGGTTCGAAAAAGCCAAGGCCCTCTTGTTAAGAGTTGGCAGTTGGGCATACCACAGCTGGGACAGCTGACAAAAGAAGAGCTGCAAGATCAGAGTTCACCCTTTTAATTTTTCATAGCCTTTTTAGGAACTGGCTTGCTAGCCAAAGAGGCTTTGCATGCAGTTTTATAGATGTCCTCAGAGGCTGCTAACACAGAAGTAACACAGAAAACATACCGAACTTCATCCTCAATAAAATGATAAACTCTGCCAATCTCTGGCAAAGTTCCAGATTGCTTCTAGTCAAATAGATCTCTAAGCACAGCTAGCATCTGTGTAAAGGTGAACACTTGGCTTTTTGAACCTGTTCACCTTCCAAAGATTCAGACTGGATGGACTCGAGTGCGCACTACTGTCTCCATCTGTGGATATGGATTCTAGAGAAGGTAGCCCATAGCCATTCTGAATAGCTGCATAATCACAGATTGACTATAAAACATTTCTAAGAAACTACATCAGCCCTACAAATGGTAATCACCACATGACAGACGGCCAAGTTAAGATTCTGTTTCTTCTTACTATGAACTACACTAGAGGACAAAATATCTGGGGGAAAGAGTACTATGTCTGGTCAGTGGTCTCTTAACCTGGATTTCTCAGCAGCTAAAGGGTTTGGTTCTCCCGTACCTGAACCAGGAACTAGAACAGCCCTTGAGGTTATGTCTGATCCCCGTAGAATAGACATCTGCGGGCCGACATCAGAGGCCAACGGGGAAAAAGGTAAGCAGTCTGTGGGTCGGCATTGTGCCCCACTTACCAAAGGGCATACAAGACATAAGAATGGCATCCGCCAGCACCATCGCACCACAGTGTAGTAAAGGCAAATCTTCCCTTTCCACGCTGTACTCATTGTAGTGCAGTGTCAGAGTCGGTATATTTAAAGAGCGGAGGGTGCAGGGTGCCCCCCCCCCCCCGGCTTACAACCACCAGGTAATTTATTTTTATTTATTTTTCTTTAAGTTTTCTAAGTTTTACAACTTCGAACATATGGGTTCGACCGTATAGCGTTCGAAGTTGTAAAACTTCGACAACGTGATACAGACCCGCTAGTTCATGTACCACATCACTCTGGTGTCATCTGTCCATATCTGCAGGTTACTTGGACTTAAATTCCGCTGAAAAGCTTTTATGTCCAGCTAGAGTACTAGCAACTTTCTGCTGAGAAGACCAAATGCCCTTCACTTTCAGTGAATTTAAGTAGAGCCCCCCCCCCCCCAAGCTATGTCTGAACGGTCTGTGGTGATGGTCTTGTCTGCTTCTTGTGAAGCGTTATTTGCCCCTGGGTTGTGCTCTATGATATTCTTCCACCATAAGAATTCCTTTTTCAGGTATGAAAGGAGAGGCACTAAGGTTTCCAGGGGTTGGGAATGTTGCTCCCAAAAATTTTCAGAAGCCACTGAAGTTTTCTCAAGAGTAACTTTGCAAGTGGGATCAAGAGAATGCAGGATACCATGTACCCCAGTATCCTTAGGAATTCCCTTGCTGGGATGACTTGCTTTGGAAGCAGACTGCTCAGACTGCCTACCAAAAAAGTATTCTTATCCTTGGGAAGTAAGGCGTTCTGTCGGACCAAATCTATGAGGCTCTCAGAAAGAGGATCCTTGTTTAAGGACAAGTTTGTGATCTTTGAAGATTTAAGGTGAAACCCATCTTCTGAAAGCAGTCCATGGTGATCTGCAAGGCATCTAGGGTCTTTGATGCCTATTTTTCATGAATGTAAAAACAAAATGAAAACTCCAGCAAAGCTAGAACTTCCACTGAGTGACCTCCCAAACCCCTTATATCAGAGGCACATTGGACATATGCAAATGATCCTTATGGACATCAGGTGTTTCAGCTAAATGACGATTTTGAATGCCTATGACTTGTCGTTTTAATGGACAATTTCAGGCCAATAAAGCCAAACCCCACTAGCTGTGGATATGCATATTTTGCCCTTGTTATGACCTCATCAGTACAGCACAAGCAGAGTGTTTGACTAAGCATTAGATTTGGCTTTATTGGCCTGAAATTGTCCATTAAAATGACGAAACAAGTCATGGGCATTCAGAATCGCCAATTAGCTGAAATACCGGACGTTCATAAGGATCATTTGCATATGCACCTCTAATACAAGAGGCCTGGGAGGTCACTCAGTGGAAGTTCTAGCTTTTCTGGAGTTTTCAATTTGTTTTTACTGAAACCAGTGACCTTCTCACTCGTTTTATTTTCCATGAGTGAGAACGTCATCCAAGTAAGGGTAAATATTAACCCCCCCAGAGTTCTGCAATGTGCTATTAGAGAAGCTAAACATTTTGTGAAGTCTCTGGGAGCAGTAGACAACCCAAAAGGTAAAGCAGAGAAATGAAAGAAAAAACCTGTTGCTACAAATCGTAGACACTTTCTGTGGCAGTTTGCTATGGGGAAATGGAGGCAAGTATCTTAGGTCTATAGTGTTTTTGCAATGTAAGCATTCTAAGATGAAGAGAAGCTTCTTTAGCTTTGACAGGTCCAGGAATGGGCCTCCAGATGCCCTATTTTCTTGAAACTAGAAAAAACTTGAATGGAAGACTTTTCCCTCTTGCCCTGGAGAAACGGGCTGGATGGATCCTTGGTGAAGTAGTTCCCAGAGTGTAAGTGGTAAGAAGATTTCCTGCTCTTTTGGTGGCTTTGGAATGCCTAAGAAAGGTGGTATTTCTCTTAAGTGGATGTAGTACCCCCTTTCTCTATGATGCAGAGGATCCACTGCTCTCTGGTGATGGCTTTCTACTGGGTTAGGAAGGAGAGTTTTCCAAGCCAGACCCTTGGAGGGAAGGGTGGGAAGGGGTATGGGTGCCTGAGGCTGTACATGGTCTCAGTAGGTGTTTGTGCTGGGTGGGTTCCTCGAAGTTCCCCTGTTCGGTGCAAGACTGTTCTGGCTGCCATCTCCAAGACCGTCTGGGTCTTCTGCCATGGGAAGGCTACCCCTTGTCTTGTCTGCAGGGGGGGGGGGCAAGGTTTTGAAAGGTAATTCTTACTGTACACTAGTGTCAGAGATGGGCAAAATTCCTTCACAGTTTCAGTTTGCTTTACTCTTTTATCCAGCTTCTCAAACACAATTTCAGCTGAAGAACCAAAAAGCTACTCCTTGTCTAGTTGAGCATCCAATTATTTGAGCCTTAAACCTGATCCGACAGGGATTGGGTCCTGAATTATGCATGCCTGCTGATGACAGGACTTGTGTCACCTGCTCTGAAAGAAGCATCTAAGGCATTACCGCCACACCTTAGGGAGCACCTGGAGACTTGTAAAGCTTCTCTGGCTCTCTACTGAATTTCCTTAGATAAGGTTCATCAGCAATGGAGTCGATCTTAGCTAGAATTTTGTCTTTGAGACAGTCACAGTACTTAAGCATACGAAACTGGGAATTCAAAGTTCTCACTGTCAGCGTGGCGGTGGTATAAGCTTTCTTCCCAAATCAGTCTAGTAAGTCTACTTTCCCTGTCATTTGGCAAGGAATGTCTTGTTGATCCCTCTGGTACACCTTCTGTAGATTAACAGGAGACTACAAGAGGGTCAGCTTTTGAATTTTTACAAACGTGTTTGTGAGACTGAAGCACTCTAATACCTGTATGGTTTCTTAGGATCAGGGAATATAAAATCTTGGTGTAAAGCAACATCTTCAAAGACATCACTCAGGCCACTGGCTATTCCTCCTGTACATACAGTACTGGATATGAAGGTAAACTTAAGAGTTCCCTGCAATGGGGCTGAGCTTGTGAAATTTCTTTGCTTTCCCAACTGAAAGCCTCCATTCTATGCAAGGTATCCCAAAACAAAGATACGTGGGGGGGGGGGGGGGGGGGGGTTGCAAAAGAGATTGTTTCATCAGAGTCTGATCTGGGTAAGTTTGTGGTGGCAGTTGCCCAGAATATGACCATTCCTCCTTATCTTTAGAGCACGAGGAATCTGCATCTTCCTGAAAAGCGACCTCCATGCTTCAATAGCAGAATCATGAGAGTGCTCTAGACATAATAAAGGCCATGAACTCCAGTGCTGTTCATAGGTTAGTACTAGGCTAACTTCCCTTGTGAGCCATTTTAAGCCTAGCCAGTTATCCCCTGTGAGACTCAAACCCTGTACCTTGTGTTTCTAAGGCAAACACCTTAACCATTAGGCCACCCCTCCCAACCCCTTTTTTAGGTTGTCTTCGGCTTTGGTCTGTGTAGAAGTGGTTGAAGGTGGGGGTGACAAAAAAAGAAGCGACTCACTTCGATGTGTATGTCTGTTTAAAAGGAGTGACCTGAGGTTAAGAGTTTCTGCATTCAAGGTAGGCAAGGTGTTTCCCCTTTAGACTCACAATGCGGATGTCAGAAACAGAGGCATGCTAAGTGACTTCAAACCCAAACAACATGTTGTGGTGACACTTACAGGTAAGGCCAGAGACCATGGCAGCTTCCTATGGATTCCAGCCAGATCAGAGGGCTGCAAAAATGCCTCACCTGCGTCAGTTGACATATGGCCTAGTGTTGGAGCTTTCTGAGTAACATTAAGAGTCCCTGGCCTTTTCATCTTTCCATTTTTTTTGGAATTACACTAGCCGAGGCTCAAGTTTGCAGAGGTCCTACAATAGCAGTGGATTGTAATGCCACCCAGAAAACCAGAGAGGACAACTCCACATGGGAAGCTAGTACCTCAGTCATATGTTTTGGCATTTTCACATGGAATTTTGCACAGACAGGACAGTTAAAGACGTTGTGCTAAGGCCCCAAACAGAACAAAACGTGTGAAAATCATTATGTGGGATTTGCTTCCCACACTAAGCAATTATTGACTTTTGTGAAAATTAAATAAATAGAGAAATTGCCCAAACAGGGTACTTATCTGACTAGGAGGAGGAGGTACTCTGGAAAAACGAGATGACTGATGGACTGCAAGCATACTAAACACTTAAGCACATCGAACTGAAAGACTTGAATGAACTGAAGAGGATGCCAACGATTGCCCTTAAGCCCTGATATCCAGATGTCAGTTGTTAGATGCTCGTTGGATAAGGATGATGTAAACACTCTGGAAATTGGGCCAGTCATGGTCTTTTGCATGGCAGGAAAACCCAAGAATCAGTACTGCAACTTTGACTATTAAGATCAACAGATTCACAAACTGCGGGCTGAGGAATATTTTTCTTGAGTTTTTTTTCTTTTAACATGCAACTGAACTGGCAAGTGGGCAGCCATACCAGGATCCATCATGTCAAGGAAAAAACACCAGTCTGAATAATACACTGACACTACTAAGGGCTGGAGCAATTGCAGCAATAATAGAAAATATATACTATGTCCCCATACAGTAAACATGGCTAAACTACATACAATATAGCAGTAACAGTCAACTCATGCTCTAAAACCAGCACAGTATGGTAAACATCACATTCAGTCACAGTAAAAAAGTAAAATCAGTTTGTCCAAATAGTGCCAAAAATCAAATATTTCCCTTAAATCAAACATTTTAAAACATAAATAAGCATTTAGAGACTCTCTGGACATATATGAAAAAACTCCACAGAAAAAGCAAATGAAGTAATTTGGGATAAAACTTCAATTTAACAAAAACTGCTACAGCAGTCTTTAACCAAAAGTAAATATCATAAAAAGAACAAAGGAAAAATTGCAATATTTTCATATCAGAACTTCAAAATGAACCAGATAAACAAAAACAGGCTCGATTAGACTGAGGTCCCACATGCATAAGGTATCTGATACCACAGAACTTCTGTTTCACTAGTACAAGTCATAAAACACTTTAGAAAAGACCCATAACTAGACACAAGTAGTATTACACATACAAACAAGCATGATAGTAAGTTAGAATTCCAGCAGTAGTAAACAACAATATTAAAAAGTTCACACAAACATGTATGCATGTTACGTATACACACATTCACATCTACACAGATATATTACACACGTCTATAGAGTTTATATATATATATATATATATATATATATATATATATATATATATGTGTGTGTGTGTGTATGTATATACACACACTTTTTAAATAAAACATAATAAATCAGACGTATATAATAGTAAAGTGGAAATAAGAAGTTATGTACCTACCATAACGTTCCATGTTAGTTGTCTTCTCTCGCCTTCTTTCTTGCTTGATGGGTTCGGAGCCGATCCTCGGCTCCGACTCGGCACTTGCTTTAGCTCGAGAACTCCTTTTACCAGCTCGAGGCAGCCCCATATCCCATGATGCAAGGCAGGAAGTACCCAGATCTCGTTTGTTGACAAAAGGGCAATAACACCAAGCATAAAAATACTTCCCAAAGGAAGAAGAAACTTACAGATGGAAAAAGGACCAGGTTTGAATGGTCTTTAGCATAATAGTTTCTTATACAAGGTCTGTCCAGGCCAGGGGAAGGAGGGAGGGTCACAAGAAAGAAGGCGAGAAGACAACTAACATGGAACGTTATGGTAGGTACATAACTTCTTAATGTTAAGTTGTCAATCTCGCCTTCATTCTTGCTTGATGGGACCGCCCCTAGCACCTCTATCCTGGGTGGCTCAATGGAACAAACTCTTGAGGACTGTAGAGCCAAAACTGGCTCTGTCCCTGGAGGCCAAGTCCAATTTGTAATGGGAAACAAAAGTGTGAGGAGTGGCCCAAGTGGCCGCTGCACAAATAGTGTCCAAAGGCAGTCTAGCTTGAAAAGCTGTAGAAGTAGCTAAACTCCTAGTTGAATGTGCTTTAGGTTTTGAGCACAGCTGTTTTCCCCTGATCGTATAAATTTCAGTTTTGACCTTAGAATGCCATCTGGACAAAGTCACTTTAGAAACAGGAAGGCCTTTTTATTATCCGCATAGGAAACAAAAAGTTGATCAGATTTCCTAAATTTTTTGTTCTGTCCAAATAATATCTAAGCTGACGGTGGACGCCAAGATAATGTAGCTTTTGTTCAGCTCTATCTGAATAGTTAGGTAAAATACAGGGAGATCAATGGATTGATTCAGATTGTTTTTTGAAGCGACCTTAGGTAAAAATGATGGATTAGTTCTCAAAGATACTCTGTCTTTGTGAAAAATCAAATAGGGGGGTCGAACCGAAAGAGCATGAAGTTCAGACACCCTCCTGGCAGATGTAATAGCCACTAGGAATAAAGTTTTCCAAGAAAGATATTTCAGGGAACAAGAAACAGCTGGCTCGAAGGGGGGAAGAATCAAGGATGTCAGCACTAAATTTAGATCCCACTGAGGAGGAGGATTCCTGATTGGAGGCTTTAGTAGGAAAATTCCTTTCAAGAAGGCCCTGCAGAGCCTATGGGACATAATATTATGATCTGCTATCCCAACATGAAAATTAGAAATAGCAGCCAACTGAACTCTGACTGTGGAAGAAGAGGAGCCTGCATGAAAAATCTCTGCTAAGAAGTCCAGAACTGCCTGAACAGGGGCAGTAAAAGGATCAATATTTTGGGCCTTAGCCCAATAAGAGAAACGCTTCCATTTGCTCGTAAATCCTCCTGGTAGAGGATTTTAGTGAAGTTACTATGATATCTCTAACTGGGTTAGAGATCAAAGGAAGCCTGGCTAGGGAAGGAAGTGGAGCAACCATGCTGTGAGGTTGAGAGAAGGGATTGACCGGTGCAGCTGACCGGATTGGTGAATCAGTAGATCTGGCACTGGGTCCAGATGCCACGGCTGCACCAAAAGGTGATGATGGAGGAACGGGAACCAAACTTGTCGAGGCCAGTAAGGGGCAATGAGAATCAATTTGGCTCTCAAACGGTAGCTTTCTGGATCACCTGAGGGATCAGAGGAAATGGGGAAGGCATAAAGAAGTCCCTGGGGCCAATCCTGGGTCAGAGCGTCTCTGGGGATGGCCTGATAGAGGGAAGAGGCTGAAGAAGTCTGGACATTTGCTGTTTTGGGGAGTAGCAAAAGATCGCAACATGGACGACCCCATTCCAGAAAAATCTCTTCCGCTATGGATTGCTTGAGAGACCACTCGTGAGGCATGAGAATAGCTCTGCTCAATCTGTCCGCTATAATGTTGGTTTTCCCAGGGATATGCGTTGCTACCAGAAACCGATGAGAGGAGATCGCCCATTGCCATAGTCTGAGCGCTTCTCGACACAAGGGGTAGGACTTGGTTCCGCCCTGTTTGTTGATATACCAAACTACAGACATGTTGTCTGTGTGGACTGCAATTGTCCCTACGGGAAGAAAGTCGTTGAGGGCTTGCAACGTTAAAAGCACTGCTCTCATCTCCAGGACATTTATGTGCAGATGGTACTCGAACGGTTGCCACGCCCCATGAACCATCCTGCCCTGATAATGACCCCCCCACCCGATCAGGGAGGCATCCGTGGTGACAGTGGCTATCGGGGACGGAGGTACAAAGCATCTGCCTTGGTGAACCTGAGACGATGTGATCCACCAAGCAAGATGTTCTTTGCATGTTTGTGTCACCAGAATCTGGTGACGCATTGGGAGCTGCTGGTATGACCACTGTGTGAACAGCATCCACTGAAGGAGGCGCATGTAGAATCGAGCCAGGGAAGAAGAGTGATGGCCGCAGCCATGAG
The DNA here is from genome assembly GCF_019279795.1 of Protopterus annectens. NCBI lineage: Eukaryota > Metazoa > Chordata > Ceratodontiformes > Protopteridae > Protopterus > Protopterus annectens. The sequence continues at coordinate 487,426,336 of NC_056749.1, read as the reverse complement.
ACCTAATACCTTTAGAACCATTCTGGCCTGTACTTTCTTGCTGGCCAGAATGATCCTGACATGAGTCTGAATGTCTGAAACTCTTTGTTCTGTAAGGGTAGCTGACATCCGAACAGTGTTTAAGTTTGCCTATGAAGGTAATAGACTGGCAGGGCGATAAGGATGACTTTTCGAAGTTGACTGAGATGCCCAAATGAGAACAAAGGTCTATTGTGTAATCCCTGGCTTGTATAAGCTGATGCCTGGTGGTGGCTGACAGGAGCCAGTCGTCGAGATACGGAAACACCTGGAATCCTTGACGCCTCAGGTGAGCCGTGACCACTGCCATGCATTTGGTGAACACTCTGGGGCTGTAGTGAGACCAAAGGGCAGGGCTCTGAACTGGAAATGACTGGACCCCAGCCGAAAGCGGAGAAATCTCCTGGAGCGCCTGTGAATTTTGATGTGATAGTACGCATCCTGAAGATCTATTGAGCACATCCAGTTGTCCTTCTGTAAGAAGGGCAGAATTGACTGAAGAGTGACCATTCGAATCTTGTCTTCCTGACAGACTTGTTGAGTCTGCTGAGATCCAATATTGGTCTCCAGTCTCCCGCCTTTTGGGGACCAAAAGAACCTTGAGTAGATTCCGGCTCTGAATGGTCTACTGTAACTGCCTGTATGCCTCTTTTTTGGAGCAGTTTTGCGATTTCTAACTCTGCAATGTCCCTTAGACCGGTGGTACATCTGGAAGGGAACTTGAGGGGAAGGGACTTTCCTCAAAGGAATTATGTAACCCTTGGATATGATCAACTGTACCCATCTGTCTTGAGTGAGGGAATGCCAGGCTTCTGGGTACAGTGATAATCTTCCCCCGACTGCCTCCAAGGAGGGACAGCCGGGCAACACCTCAGGGATGCTGAAAAGGCTTCTCAGGAAGAGACTCCCTGTTGCCCTGGTTCTTCGGACCCCCTCTGCCTCTAGAGCGCGCCTGTTGTTGTTACCCCCTCTGCCTCTAGGGGTAAACTGACCACGTGAATCCGGCGTGACTCCTTGGGATTTACGGAACCACATCTTCCCACCCTTCTGTCCTTTGGGATAAGGCCTAGAAGGGGTGGAAAAACGGACTCCAACAGCAGAAAGAGTCTTGCCGTCCTGCTCACACCTGGTCAAGGTCTCCTTCACCTGAGGGCCAAACAAAGCTGACCCATCAAAGGGAGAATTTGTGAAGGACGCCTTAAAGGGATCCGCAAAATCACATGGCAGTGATAAATTTAGAAGGCCTCCTAGGGACTGGCTCTACAGAGTCAGGAGCTGTCCACGCCTTTCGTGCAATAACCTGCATAAGGGGGTCGAAAGGCGGAGACACCCAGGAGGTGGAGGGCCGAGATCCAAACGCCTCTAGGTATACTGACTCATCCTCAGAGGGATTGTTGGTGGGCCAGTTTCCCCTCTGTTTCAGAAGTTCTAGGATGTCTGAGAAGGAGACATCCTCAGAGGGGGATCTAGGGGATCCCTCTGACTCATCAAAGTCAGTATCCAAAGTGACAGACTCAGGGGAGTCTACATGCTTCCTCTTACAAGTCCTCTTCCTAGGAGGATCTCCAAACATCAGGAGAATCCTCGGAAGAGGGGGAAATTCCCAATGGGGAAACCTGAGGCGGAGGATCTCTGGGTCCTATAGCAAGAGAAGTGGCAGAGATGTCAACAGGTACAATAGAGGGAGGAGCTACGGGAAGAGACTGCTGACTGATACCAGTGGCCAGTACACTCTTCATCACCTCGAATGCTCCCTCCCAGGCAGGTCCGAGAGAACCCGCTCCAAGAGCTAGGAACCCAGGGCCACCGAAGGGAAGTCTCCGAGGCAGATGTCGGAGCCGAGCTCACCAGGCCGAGGCTCCAAGGGAAGAGCGGCTCGGACAAGGGTCCGATGCCACTCACCCCTCGGAGGAGACCATGGAAGCCCGACCACGAATCCTCTAAGGAAGAGGAGATAAGAGTAGGGGCTGAAGGGACAGAAGGAGGTATCCGCCCTCCAGCCAAGCAGTAACCATGCCCGAAGACTCCAACCCAAACTCTGGGGTAGAGTCGAAGGAGGAACTGTAACGGGTGTGGACCAACAGTCGTCTGCTGAGACGGACTGTGTAGCATTTGGGCCAGTACCTGTGACTTGAGCAATCTACTGACCACTCTCTCTAGGTCATGATCTGACAACCTGGATGACCTTGAAGATCGGCTCCGATGGCTCTGCTCCGATAGAAGAGGCGAAGCCGGAGCCGAAAGTATCGGCTCCAAGGAAGGAGACCTCGACCTCTTCCTGGAATGGGCCATCGGAGCCGATACTACTGATCCTGTCGGCACCGATTTCGGAGCCGCAGAACGTTCGATGTATCGGCTCCAGCCGGAGCCGATACAGCTACCAAGGTAACGGTGTCGGAGCCGATCGGAGCCGACACCGATGCCTGTGCCACATGGGTGTCGGAGCCGATCGGAGCCGACACCGATGCCCGTGCCACTTGGGTGTCGGAGCCGATCGGAGCCGACACCACAGTGGTCAAAGCAGATTCGGCACCGATAGCCATCGGCCAAAGCTTTGTGGATCCAGAATCGGCTCCAGCCGGAGCCGATCTCGACTCTATACGAGTCGGAGCCGAGGCCGCAGGCTTAGAAACAGAAGCCTGGGCCTTGGCAGTTTTGGTTGATTTTTGTGGAGCCGACTTAGCCGGAGAGCCCTCCGGCTTAAGAAGCCCCCTGAGAATCAACTTATTGCTCTCCTGCAGGACTCTCTGGCTGAAGGAGTGACAAATAGCACAGGAGTCCTGCAGGTGAAGAGGGCCCAAACAGTACAGGCAAGAAGTGTGACCGTCTGTCAGAGACATCTTCTGACAGCACGAGTCACACTTCTTAAAACCTGAAACCCTCTCCTTAGACATGGTGCCTAAACACAACACACACACACACCAGTCAAAATAAATTAAACTAATACCAAGAGGTATTTAGTAAAAAACACCAACACACACACCCTAACAGGGGGGGGATGGGATAGGGAAAATTGACTGACTAAAAAAATTAAAAGAGACAGGGATTTCTGTCAGAAAAAGGTTAAAATTAAATTAAGCTATCAAAAATATAGTTTTAACTAAAAGAAGGGGCTTAAATATCACAAAAGTGAACTACTTACCAGGAGCTGGTAAAGAGAAGACCTCCCAAGCGAAGCGGCAAACGAGATCTGGGTACTTCCTGCCTTGCATCATGGGATATGGGGCTGCCTCGAGCTGGTAAAAGGAGTTCTCGAGCTAAAGCAAGTGCCGAGTCGGAGCCGAGGGATCGGCTCCGAACCCATCAAGCAAGAATGAAGGCGAGATTGACAACTTAACATGGAATATTTACAGAAAAGCAATTTCAGACAGGTAGTTCTACAGTCAGACAAGGAACAAAAACAATCATATTCAACTTGTGACAAAAATCTAAACATGCTTGAAATACTGCCAGGGGAGAGAGAGAGCTCCTCAGTTACACACAAAGTCAAGTTAAAGGAAAGGAGTACGCATGCAGTTTAAGCAAGTGTAAAACATACCTGTTCCACTGCCTGCAACACATGAATTTGGTCATCAACAATTGAAACATTAGTAATAAAGGGCAACTCTAAAGGCCCTTAGCTACTGACCATTAATATGGTTAACTAAATCCCAGAGTTTTTTTCTTTCATCCCTGCAGCCTGGACAAACATTATTTTACCATGACCGATAACCCAGACTGTCAAAGAGCTATCACTCTGGGACAACTTGGTTCTAATGAACTGTGGCCTCTGAATGTCACTTCATATAGGCATTAATCATAACTTATGAAAACTGACTGGAAAGGCAAGAAAAAGGGAAATGCTACCTACAGTCTGCTGCAATAAAAAAATGAACTCAGTTTCAGAGAAACAAACTTTTTGGGTCTGAATGCAAGAGTGAACCTTTAAAATAATAAGCAGATGTCTCTCTAAGAAATGGAGTTCACTTCTAAACAGCTCTGTATATAACTGCTTCAAGCATCTAATTAGAAAATGGTATGCCAGCAGGTTTTATAATCCAGTCAATGCCAAATATTAGTCCTACAACTGAAGTAATGAAAAAACACAACTGATTTAATAAGGAAAACTGTGTGTGTGTGTGTGTGTGTGTGGGGGTGACAGTTTGCAGAAAATGTGCTATGCTTAAGTAGAAATGACAGCAGTTACTGCACCTTTAGCTAATTAACTAATGCATTTTCTTCCATTACAATGCTAATAAGATCAGTAACTAATATACGTGCTTTTCAAATCCACAATGCAATAGTACTGACAATGCAGTAAAACTACAACATAAAAGGGGTTTTGCAAATCTGGGAAATTACCCACTGTATCTGCTTGAGCTTGTAATAGCTGAGATGCACACAAAAGATCACATACCATGTTTGTCAAAAAACAGAACATTCCCAGTGTCCTAGTTAGTAAAATAAACACTTATCAATGATGTCTCCATTGAAAATATAGTCCTCTACAAATATGACATGATGAGTGGGACTAATCCATTCAACAAAAGTAAACAATTAATAAATATGTACCTACTAAGAATCAGAGGACACTGATACAAGTCATCAACATTGTGGTTTAATAACCATATAAGGAAATGTGTGTGTGTGTGCTGCATCTTTTCCAAATACAAAAATGTTATCATCGTAATAGGAAGATACTAAATAAAGCACTCCAAAACATACAAAAAGGATTGCCAGGGGTAAAATGGTGTTTCTAGCAACAGTACTCCATACACTGCTAACTGAATAATATTTCTATTTATAAAAAAAAAAGTTCTATATTTCACTTGTTTTCTCTTACCCTCTCTTCATTTTGGTGAAGTCAACTGCTACAAGTCTATAAGAAAGTGCTTTTTCATTCAGGTACCTGCTGTACCGCCGAATAAAAGTGGACATGTCATAACCTGAAAACAATATTGAATAGTAAAACAAGGTTAACAAGAAAACTGAAATTACTGATAGCATATTTTTTAAGAAACCAAAATAAATGTATGATATTCTCTAAAAAGTACAGTTGTGTAAAATCTTACCATAAAGGTAGAAGTCCTTCACTGTTGCAGTATTATTTACAACAGGCAGAATGCAAAACCTCAGGAAGAAGACTGGGGGAAAGACGGACCAGCAGGGCCCTACAGGAAGCCATGGAGAATGGCCCTGGCAAAGCCAGCTCTGGCCCTAGAAATCACATCCAACTTGTAGGTTCATAGGTGTGTACTAGGCTAATGGTCCTGGAGCCTTTACAAGCCTAGCCCGTAGGATTACCCTGGCATTGTGCCACCCGACCTTAGTTCCCAGTGCCTCTGTCAAGTAGAGCCATTGGAGTGATCCCGGGGATGAATTTTCTATTTCCCATCCACTCATCAAGATTTCTCTTGAAGAGGGCCAGTGAGGTGCTCTGCTTGACATGTATGGAAAGTCTATTCCAGAGCATGGGCAGTCTCTGGTTATGAACCTGTCCCTCAGCATGTTTTGTCGATTGTGGTAATGAGGTTGAGGTCTCTGGAGCGTGTGGTGTGGAGGGATTGGGATTTCTTTAGATGTAGCATTTTGAAAATAGCTGGGTCAGACATCACTTAAGTCAAGCAGAGATCGCCTCTAAGTAGGTGATATGAGACAGAGAACAGTTGGAGTTTTTTGAGTATGTCTATATAGGACAAGTAACGTAATCCTCCTCTATGCTACCACTCCTGAAGTTGAGTGGAAAAAATACCAGGCAGCAAACTGGAACAAGGTAAACTGGAACAAGTAAAATCCAAAAGTGATCCAAAAGAGTTTATTTCTTAAGCGCTTTTCGTCTGCTACTAAAGGCAGACTTCTTCAGAGTAAACTCATCAAATTGCACACCTAACTTATACTAAAAGCGTAATTAATTAATTGTTGTTGACGAACAATCATTACAAATTTAAAGCAACAATGGCTAAAATAAATTCAGTACTAAAGGTCATAAATTAATTACATAAATTGCAATAAACATCTTACAATATATATCCTGTTTACTAACTTATATCATACCAATAAAACATATATATAAAATAAACATATATATAAAAAATATATATAAAAATATATGTGTTACATATACATCCTTCTCAAATCTAAAACTCACATAACAGTATAGTTGGATGTAGTCACAGATGTGCATCACATTTAGTTTACATTCCATATTGTTATAATAACTTGTTGGACTATAACTTTGTCTCATGTTCTAAACAGACCTTAACAAGTTAATTATGGATGTTTTCATATTGTTACATATCTATCTGTTTAAACTAAGTAAACTAAGGATGCACCCTATAGAACATGTTTCATTGAGCCCTGGAGGGTGGTATGTTTCCAACCTAATTTGCCATCCCAGTTCCAACGCTAGTAATTTTAATGAGGCTGGACCACCTCTACTGTCTTGTTGAACTTGGTCAATACCAATGAATTTAAATTGATGGTTTGGGTTCTCCAAGACATGTTTAGCTAGTGCGTTTGTTAACTTTCGCTTCCTGATAGCATACTGATGTTCGTAAATTCTGTCTTTGAATTTACGTTCAGTTTTCCCTACATACAGTGATGTACAGTTCTGGCATATGGCTAAATATACTATCTGTTTGGAATTGCATGTATATCTATGTTTAAGTTTAAATTCACCTTTGTTCGTTTTAAATCTGTTAGATTCTATAATGAACCTGCAATAATTACAGGTGTGACATCTAAACATACCTGGGGTTCTTACCAACATAGGTTTCATTTCGAACCAAGATTTAAGGTTCCTACCTCTTCTATATGTCACTGAAGGGGTGGATCCTAACTTATTAGATAAAGTTGAGTCTACCCCAAATAGTTGCCAATTATTCTGAATAATTTCCCACAGAGTGGTACTGTCAACTGAGAATGTAGTGATAAATCTAGGAATGTCTGACTTGTCTACTCTCCCAGAACCCACTGAACTTACTGCTGTTACCATACTCTCTATCGCTCTCATTTGCAGGAGTGGCACATAGAAATTGTTGTTTCTCTTAGTGGTGATCTCATCTATAAGTTCATTAAGTAAACTACAAGGATATCCCCTACTAAGAAACATAGTTTTGAGTGTATTACATTCTTCTATGAAATCTACTTCTCTACTATTAATTCTCGCTGCTCTAACAAGCTGCCCTTTCACTACTGCACGTTTTTGTGTGTAAGGATGGCAGCTTGTGAAATGTAGTAGAGTGTTGGAATAAAGTGGTTTCCTGTATATTTTAGAAGTGAAGCATGCCATGTTCATGTCTTTAGTTAAAAGAATGTCCAAGTATGCCACCTCAATACTACTGAACGAAGAGGTAAAAGTAAGGAAATCAGTGGAATTATTCAAATGTTCAATGAATGAAATAGCATGTTGTTCATTTCCATTAAAAAGAATGAAAAAATCATCCAAATACCGGGTGTAGTAGACCAACTGGTCAGAAAATGTAGGGTTGTTCAAGATATATAGGTGTTCCCATTGTGCCATTACAAGATTGGCCACGCTAGCTCCATAAGGTGAACCCATCCCTACTCCCACCTTCTGCAGATAAAAGTTGTCGCCAAACATAAAGAAGTTCCTAGGTAGTGTTAGATCCAGTAGTTCTGCTACCAATGAAATCTCGTCACTCCTAGCCTCCCTGGCTCTTAATCTGTCACAGACCCATTCAATAGCTATATCCAGGGGAATACTGGTATATAGGTCTTTAACATCTATTGTAAGCAAGTTGAAATGTGCTTCAAAGTGTATTTCATTGATTTTAGATAGAAATGTCCATGAATCTTTGCAGATCTGTGACTCCATGGTGACATACTTCCTTAAAATGTGGTCAACAACTTTTGCGCAAGCATAGGTGGGTGATCCACGGCTGTCTATAAGTGGACGCATAGGCGGGTTATTCGTGTTCTTATGTATTTTTGGAATCCCGAATAAAGATGGAATTCTAGGGTGAAGCGTGGTCATGTAAATGTACTGTTCTTGATCAATCCTACATTCAATGTACATCTCTTCTAGGTGGTCTTTAATTACTTGGTAGGCGATATTGATTTCATTTTTTGAACTCAGAACATAGGCTTCAGTGTCCAAAACTGATAACATACGTGTGAAATAATCATTGTTGTCAAAAATTACAACTCCTCCACCTTTATCGGGTTTACATATACGCAAGTTGTTCATTTGGAGAAACCGAATATTATCTAATTCTTCACTATTTCTGTGTGAGAACTTGGTGTTACGGTTCTTTATATGTCGCCTGATGTCAAGTTCACACATCAACTCAAACATAACTAGCAGTGGATGTAAGGGAGGGTTAAACGTACTGGAAACATGTAATTTGTTATTGTCCATTAAATAAGCTTCCCCTCCCATCATCAACTTTAAATTAAGTTTACGTGTGAAAAGTTTGACATCAATTAAAGCTTGAACTAAGTCAAAATAGTGTTCAGGTACGTAAGTTAAACCTTTAGCCATTAAATCCGCCATTTCAACTGAGATGTCAACGCTGGTAAAATTATAAACATTAAAGTCACCTATTGTATTAGTGATAATAGTGGGTCCATGATGTATATTTTCATGACTCAACTCAAAATCTTCTATCTCCAGTAAAAGATCATGATACCTAGGGGAATTTGTAATGTCCACTAACGGTTGTTCCTCAACGGGTAATGGTGGTTCTGGCGTTGGCGTTGTGCTTTGGGACGTGCTCCTAAAAAATTCCCCTGTTCATGATGTAAATCCCGACTGTTTGTGTTGTGTAATTGGTGGATGTCTGTGTTATTTTTGTTCAACAACCTTTCACTCCTACGCAGTTCATTATGTGGCTCAGATATCTCACTGTCCTGAAAAACAATCTGTTCCTCACTCCCGTATCGATTGTTGTCGGGTGAACTGTTGTGGTCATGGACTACTGCACTAGCTAAGTTCATATTAGCTCCATTCCCACGTATGCTACCTTTCCCCTTCCAAACCTGACTAATATGGGGTTTAGGATAAGCTAAGCCTTTTTTTTATAGTTGTTTTTTATAGTTGGTTTTGTTATTTCTCAAGTATATAGGACAAGTGTTTAAGGCCTAGGCTACTCTTTGTGAGGTACATTTGCAGCCTCTCCAGTTGTTGCAGGTGTCTAGTGAGGTAGATGCCAAATGAGGTATTGTACTCTATGATTGGCCTAATGTGGGAAGAGTAGAGGGAGACAATAACCTCTTTTCTTCCTGGATGCAAAACCCTTAGTAATGAGATGTGCCACAGAGGACATTCTGACCACAGTGGCAATGTGGTGGTCAAAAGAGAGGTTGCTGTCAACCTGTGTTCCCAGATCTAATACAACTCATGTGTTCAGTGGACTACCATCGATGTGGTAATTCAAGGAACGGAGTTTTTCCCAAGGGGGATGACGACATTTTTTGGCATTGAGTTTAAGGTCATGGTTCTGACACCAGTCGTTGGTCTCAGTGAGGCCTTTCTGTAGGATGTCAATATCACTTGGTGAGTTAATAGCTTCCAACTTGCAACAGTCTGCGAACTTTGTCAGCCAGAGTCCCTTCCTGTTGGCCTGGACTTCAGAGAAGTAGATACCAAACAGGAGAGGTCCTAGGACCAAACCTTGTGGGACTCCACTTGTGACTAGTCTGCATTCGACTTGGAGGCAGCTACTTTCACACTGTGGGTTCTATCTGTGAACCAGTTTGCAACCCATCTAGTGATATAGGGATTGATGCCCAGCTTAGTGAGTTTTTCTAGGATTCCTGAGTGGGGAATGGTATCAAAGGCCTTGGCCAGATCAAGGTAGGCTACATAAACCACCTTACCTTCATCCATAGCTCTGGCAACTGACACAAAGGAGTCGACCAAGTTGAGCAGGCATGAGCTACCCCCTCACAAAACCAAACTGTGTGGGATCCAGAGTCTGGCGATTCCCTATATCCTTGTTTATTAGGTCCACGAGGATGCGATCAGAGCTTTGCATATCAGACTTGTCAGGCTAACGGGGTGATAGTTCCCATGGTCTGTAGTTATTCCTCCTTTGTGGAGAGGGATGACTGTAGCAGTACGCCATCTGGTAGGGACAAAGCCTGAGGTGAGGCAGTGATTGAACAGGGCACACAGGTGAGGTGCCAGTTCACTCTATAGTTCATGTAGAACACAGCCAGGGATATTGTCAGGTCACATAGAAGCTGCAGTCTTGGCCTTGGACAGTGCTGTTTTAACCTGTGCAGCAGTAATACTGGGTGACTGGCAATCTACTGGTACTGTAATTGGTCCTTTAGGAGGGGAGAGAGGAGTAAAGTTGGCACTGAATTTGTTGGCCAGTATACTGACAATATCTGTTGGCTCGGTATAGGAGGTACCATTGTGGAGTAGCTCAGAGCAAATCTGGGTATTGCCTTGGAGATTCTTTACATAACTATAAAAAGCCTTGTGGTTGTCTTTACTATCTGCTGCAATTCTGTTTTCATAGCTAGCTTTAGAGGATTTGATGAGGAATCTCAACTTTTTTGTTGAGGCTGATTAAGGGAGTTTTTTTTTTCAGTCTTGGGACTTCACCTTATTCCGCATTAGTTTCCTCCTCCTGTTGTAGAGTTTGTTTAAGGCAGGGGACCACCAGATTGGGTTCTTTTTTTTTTTGGAGCAGAGCACCTTCCTTCTATTGGGTATGGCGAGATCAATGCATCTGTGTACGTGTTCGTACAGTGCATTGGTGTATGACTTGGCAGTCATGCAACTATTCTCCATTTGGATGGGTGCTGTGAAGTTAACCACCTCTGGTTTTAGGAGCTGAAAGTTAGCTTTGGAGAAGTTTTTCATGGTGGCTACCTTTGCGGAGGTTGGGGGGGGTGGGTTGGGGGAGTGGGGTGGGAGGGATGTGGATTTCCAAGGTGATTAGTTTCTGGTCAGATCTAACCAGGGAGGAGTTGACTATTGGTGTAGAGCAATGGTCGCTCATGTTAGTAATAACCAGGTCAAGGATGTGGCTACCTCTAGTGGGGGTAAGAATGAGCTGGTCCAGGGCATTGGAATTAATGAATTCCAGGAAAAGTACAGTTTTGTACCTACCATAAATGTAGATGTTCGAGTGTTCACACTGTTGCAGTCATTACACTTGGGTTATCCTGCCATCAGGCAGTCCCGCAGTTGGCCAGAGTTCCAGTGTCTTGGTCCGGCGTCAGTTGCTGTCGCTTCTTCCCTGACATCAGTGTGCCAGGGTTATATAAGATGCATCCAATGCCATTTTCTTCAGTTTTTCTTGCCCCAGATGTCAGGTGCCCCCAAGTAGGTAGGCAAATACATATTGCTAATAAAAAATATACATATGAAATAAAAACAACACCTACAGTTACAAGCAAATACACCACAAAGGTTGTATAGGATAGAAAGGTATTGTTAAGTCCAGCTAGTTCAGAGGGGATGGAGGGAGGGTAACCTGGACTGCAGCAGTGTGAACACTTGAACATCTACATTTATGGTAGGTACAAAACTGTACTATGTTCATCGTGTTACACTAATGCAGTCATTACACTTGGGTAGAATCCCAAAGCTAAGGTTGGGTGGCTGGTCTATAACGAGTTAGGATTGGCTATGAGGCCCTGCAGAACTGCAGTGGCAAATCCTGCTCTGGATTTAGAGTAAAGAGGCAGGTGATAATGCTTGGTAAAGGTGTGCACTGAACTCCAAGTTGCAGCCTCCAAAATTTCCTTGGTAGGTACTCCGCTGAGAAAGGCTGTTGAAGTGGCTGTTGCCCTGGTGGAATGTGGCCCAATGTTATTTGGGACTGATTTTCCATGCTGTGTGTAGCAGTAACTAACACAGTGTCCTATCCATTTGGATATAGTCTGCTTTGAGATAGCCTTGCCCTGTGATCCTGCAGCATATGCTACAAACAGTTGCTCAGTATTCCTGAAAGCTTTTGTTTTGTCCAAGGAGAAGCGTAGCTGCCTGTGTATGTCCAAAGAATGCAGAAGTTTTGCCCCTTTATTCTGGGGGTTTGGATAAAAAGTTGGCAAATGGATGGTTTGGTTAAGAGCCACACTAGATACCACCTTTGGCATAAAGGTAGGGTCTGTCCTTAAAGAAACCCTGTCCTGATGAAAAATTATAAAAGGTTCCACTGCCATTAATGCCTGTAGCTCTGAGACTCTGTGCTGAAGTTACGGCCAGGAGCAGAGCTGTTTTCCATGTTAAAAATTTTAGATCGGCTGTATTGGCTGGCTCAAAAGGTGGCAGGGTCAGTTTTTCCAAAACGAAATTGAGGTCCCAAGTTGGTGTTGGTGCTCTCCGGGGCGGTCTTATGTTTTTAGCCCCTCTGAGGTACTGCTTTAGCAAGGGATGAGAGAATAAAGGAGGATCCGTGTTGTAATGTGCTGAAATGGCAGAGGCGTGGATCTTAATTGATAAGGATAAGCCTCTGTCTAGCATCTCAGTTAAGTATTGTAAAATCTGAGGAATGTTTGGAACAAGAGGATCAAGGCTTTGAGCCTGGTTCCAGGCGCAGCATCTCTTCCATTTTTCTGAGTAAGCTATCCTGGTGCTAGGCCTCCTGGCCTCCAAAATGACATCCATAACAGCTTTAGAAAGAGGTGTTGCCTGTTTGACTAATGAATCTGCCATGCAGCCAGGTTTAGGGTTTTGAGCGGACCGTGCAGGATCGGATTGTTTTGTTGAGTCAGAAGGTGTGGAATTTGAGGCAAAATCCACGGTGGGCCTTGAGCCAAGTTCCTTAAGATAGGGTACCAGTGCTGGCGTGGCCAGTCTGGAGCAATCAGGATCATCTGTGGTTTTTCTTGTCTGGCTTTTAGGAGTACCTTTAAAAGGAGAGGCAGTGGCGGGGAAGGCATAAACTTTTAGGTTTTTCCAGCTGAACAAAAGAGCATCCACTTTCCATGCTTGTTTGTGATAAGTCCTTGTGCAGAATTTTTGTAGTCGGCAATTCAGTGGGGAGGCAAAAAGATCTATGTCTGGGCATCCCCATATTTGCGTTACCATGCTGAAGATTTGTGAATTCAATTTCCATTCGTGAGGGTCCATGATATTTCTGCTTAGATCGTCTGCCAGAGTATTTTTCTTTCCTGGCAGGAATTGTGCTTGCAGGTGAACTTGATACGTTAAGAGCTGTGTTCCACAACGTCATGGCTTGCCTGCATAGGGGATAAGAATGAGTGCCCCCTTGCTTGTTTATGTACCACATTGCTGTGGTATTGTCTGTCTAATAATAATTGTCCTGGATGCAGAAGGTCCTTGAAAGCTGTTAGGGCATTTTGAACAGCCAACATCTCTTTTTGATTGATGTGAAGATGCATCTGGTCAGTGGTGCACTTGCCCTGAATGCATTTTCCTGCCATGTGTGCTCCCCAGGCGTAATTCGATGCATCTGTTGTTAGAGTCTGCCTGGCTGTGGGTAGGGTAAAAGGCTGACCCTTGCTTAGATGACATGCCTGTGACCATCATCGAAACTCCTGTTGTAGGCAGGGAATCATTGGTATTACTGCTTCTAAACTGTGAGTGTCGAGTCCAAACACTTTTTAGGTACCATTGTAATTTCCTCGTATGCAGTCTGGCATATGGTATTAGTAGTATGCAGGATGCCATGAATCCCAGGGCCTGCAGAATTTTTCTTGCAGGGAGATGGGACTTTTTTGCCAGTAATTGTAAATATTGAGTTAGTTGAACTTGTTTGTCTGGCGTGAGGTAAGCCATCTGGGCCGTTGTATTTCAGCTGGCACTCAGGAATATAATTTGTTGTGAGGGCACTAGTTTTGACTTCTTTTCATTTACTGTGTACCCAAGAGAAATTATCCACCTTTTTACAAACGCCAGATGCTGTAGAAGAATGTCCTTTGTCTCTGCTTGAATGAGGCAGTCGTCCAGGTATGGATATATTTGAATTCCTTTTTGTCTGTAAAATGCGATTACTGGTGCCAGGCACTTTGTGAAGACCCTGGGCGCAGTAGATAAGCCAAAGGGCAGTGCAGAGAATTGATAGTGCATTGTACCAGCTTTGAATCTGAGGTATCTTCTGCAATTTTGTCTGATAGGGACATGCAGGTATGCCTCTGAGGTCCAGAGTAGCAAGCCAAGCCTTCTTGCCCTGCATGGGCAGAAGCTGCTGTAATGTCAACATATTGAATTTTGGAATATCCAGGTAAGTATTTAGAATTGAAAGGTCTAGTATGGGCCTCTAGGCCTTGTCCTTTTTGGGGACCAGGAAGAGTCTTGAGTAAAATCCTTGTCCTTGTTCCTGTTGTGGTACTTCTTGAATAGCTTGCATGTCCATGAGGGCTGAAATTTGTTTTTGTGCCTCTGCCCATTGATTTTGTGGCAGGTCTGGCATTCCTTTTAGCCTTGGTAAAGTATGAAATTGGTAAAGTATGAAAGTGGAACCTGTAACCTTGAGACACAATATTCAGAACCCATTTGTCTTGGGTGACTGTTTGCCAGTTTTGAGAAAAAAAGTGCTAGTTTTCCCCCTAAGGGGGGCTTCCAAAAGGGAAGTGCTTGGCGTAAGAAGGGGAAAGTCATTGTGACTGTTTCCTGTAAGGTTGAGACTTGTTGCCCCATTGTCGTTGTCTGTTTGAGCCTTGGGGTTGAGATCTGCCTCTCTGTGGCCTGTCTGACAATGGAAAGGACCAATTTTTTGTTGGCCAATTTCTGCTAAATCGAGGTGGATGTACCTGTAAGAAATCCTTGACTGTTTGCATAGATTTAGCTTTATCCTCCATTTTCTTTAACACCTCTTCTGCCTGAACACCAAACAAGGTATCATGCTGTAAAGGAGCATCCAATAATTTTGCCTTAACATGATCAGGTAAACTCTGTTCTTTTAACCAAGCATGTCTTCGAATCACAGAACCTGTAACTGTGGCTCTACAAGAGGCCTCTAAACAATCAAAACCACATTGCAGAGTATATTTTCCCACCTGTTCAACTGCATGCAATAAATCCTGCATTTCTTTACAATCAGGAGCTTCTGAGCTTGCAAGCACTTTCTGTTTTAACTGAGCCATTAAATATTGTTGGTACTTAAGCATGTGAAACTGGCAATTTAAAGCTCTTACTGCTAAAGTTGCATAAGTGTACACTTTCTTCCCCCATCTATCCAAAGCTCTGGAATCTCTGTCAGAGAGTACTGGATTTTTTGCAATGGAAGCCTTAACCCCTTTTGGACCCTGGGAAATAGTTTCTGGATCAGCAGAAGGGTTTTTATAAAGAAACCTGTGAGAGTCAGGGACTCTACAATACCTATCTGGCTTTGCTGGTGCAGGGGGCAAAGAATCAGGAGATTAGCTGGATTCAGAGAACACACCATCCGCAATATCTAGCACAGGCTTAATAGCTAGGGGCCTGTGCTGAGGCAATAAAAGGAAATGCCTGAGCCTTTTCTTGGATTCTGAGTAATTCTGACTTTCCCAATGGAAATGCTCCCTCATGGTATGCAAAGTTTCCCCAAAATAATAATTCTCAGGAGGAGAGGCTGAAGGGATAGATTCTTCAGCATCAGAGTCCTCATAGGGGGGTAGAGAGCATCCCTGGTCTGAAGAGGAATCAGAGGAAATGGAAACCTGATCAGAGGAATCATAGTCTGTATCCTGCCTAGGCCTTTTCTCAGGAGGGGGATGGGAACCCCTGATTAGAGTAATGAGGTCTTCGGCCATTTTAAGCATCTGTTTCTTAGGCATGGAGGACTTCCAGGAGAATGCTGTACTTGTTTCTTTGTCTTTAATGGTACTTTTGTCTTGGCTGTTGTTTTAATGGTAAGTTGTGAAGGTCTGAAAACACCCTCAGAAGCCGATGCCTGTTCAGCGGCTCCGGACCCATCTGAGGGATTAGTTTCCGTAGGCCCAATACCTCGAGTTTCCAGAGGCCTAGTTGTCGCCACGTGGGAGTCGGAGGCGGCCTGTGGCTCTGAGGTAGCGAGGGTCAGGGGCTGTGAAAGCACCTCACTGAGAACCGGCGACTGGCCTAGAAGAGGTTTAGTCGGTTTTGGACCTCGGCTGCCTGTCTTTATCCTTGTCCTTGCGTTTTTTTCGGTATTGTGGTCGTCTGTTGATCCGACAGCATAGTATAATTGAACCTTCGGCCAAAGTAGTGCAAAGCAAAATCAAAATGTCTTTTTATAGTGCGTTTGTTAAATCTAGCACAAAACCGACTAGTGATGTCGTGATCAGGGCCTAGGCATGGAATACAGTAAGAGTGGAAGTCTTTATGAGGTATTTGCTTCCCCCAAGAAATATAATTAACTTTTTCTGACATCGGTCTGAGGCAAGAAAAAAGTTTCCCCAACGGGGTACTTAGCGTTACTGAAGACTGCGGATCTGAAATTCAACTTCGATAATCTCAAGAGTCGGCCGACCAGCACTTGCAAACTGCTTCTGCTTCGGGCACCGCGCGGCAAGAACGACTGAAGAAAATTGCATCGGATGCATCTTATATACCCCTGGCGCACTGACGTCAGGGAAGAAGAGACAGCAACCTACGCCGGACCAAGACTTTGGAACTCTGGCCGACTGCAGGACCGCCTGACGGCAGGATAACCCAAGTGTAATGACTGCAGCAGTGTAACACAATGAACATTGTTGGGTTAGTGTACTGCTACATGTTTTCCCAGTTAATGGAGGGGCAGTTGAAGCTGCCCAGTAAGAGTGCTAGGTTGGACCCTAACATTCTCCAGGGTGCTTAGGAACGTGAAGTGAGAGTCTTGGGACATGGTTGGGGATCTATAGCAGGCTACGACATGAATCTGTGTCTTACCCAATGTTAGCTGCACCTGAAGTATCTCAGATGTGTTATGTTGGACTACCAGTCTAGAGAGGTGTGTGCATCCTTTATGAACATGGAAACGACACCACCTCTGGAGCTTCAGTCCAAGTTCTGGGGCCAAAAGGTGTGGAATGAGTTATGGCCTGGTAGTGCAGGTGTGTTTTCTGCTGCCTTGAACCAGGTCTCTATTACAGCACAAATGCCGATGTTCTCCATTTTAAGGAGTGCTTTGAGCAAGTGGATTTTGAGATTTAGACTTCTAGCGTTGAGCAGCATGACCCACATATTGCATTTGTTTGCAGCTGTTATGGTGGTAATTTAGTCTTGGGAATACCGACTAAATAATGGCACTACAAGGGGTGGCAAGAGCCTTGGCCAGTATCTGGAAGCTGAGGGGTGACAGATGCAGGCCATCTCTAGCAAAGCAGTGAGGTCTGTCAATCATGTCATCCCAGGGAGACAGAGACTGGATCCCCTTAGAATGACACCAGAAACTTAGCCAATTGTTGAACTCAAATCATTTTCTGCTTGTAATGTGGTATCATTCCGGGTTATGGTAGGATGCTGCTCAGGACTAGAGTCATACCCGCCTGGGCTACATAATCCGAGAGCTCCTCCATGTCTCTCCATGTAGCCCAGGGAGGCACATCTCAAGTCATTCACACCCACATGTACAACGACAGAGTCATATTTGTACCTTTTGTTCAGGGACCTGAGTACATGCATTATGTGGTGGATCCTGGCACCTGACAGGCAACTGACTGTTACTTTCTCCTTATTCAACCTAGTGAGTGGGACATCAGTGTGGCTCACCATTGATTCACCTATGATTAGTATGTTGTGCATGGAGTTTTGCCTTAAGGGCTTTGGTTGAGTAGCACACTGTTTGGGAGAGTTGTGTGTCTCGTGATTAGTGTTGCGGTCGAGCGTGTTTCTGCCTTAGAGGTTTCTACTGTTTGGGTAGATTTTTATTGAGAGCTTCCGAGAAGGTGGATGTGTGGTTTGTGTTATGTGAAGGCAGTGCTGGTGTGTTTTCTGGAGGGCTATGTGTTCCATGTGGTGTGGTGCAAGTGTTGATCTTCTCCTCTTGACCAGCTATTCCGGTATTGGCTGGAGTGTGTGTGGCTTCCAATTTGGATATTTAAGTGCATCTCTCTCAAGTCGGAGTGCTGGGAGGTAAGAAGAGAGGGTTGTCAGTGTACATGAGGCAGTTGCTACATTGCCTTAGGATGCCCAAGTTCACCAGGTTAATCGGAGAAAGTACAGGGAACTGACCTTTAGACATGCCTGGAGGGATGGGCATTAATAATAAGTACTGGACCTGTTTCCTTGTACAACATTTAGTGCTGGTAGCACTTGTATGTGTTACAATAATTGCTACAAGAAGTCTGGTAAAGTGCTAAACTAATAAGCTAGTAAATGTGTAGAAGAGGAGAGAACTAGCTGATCTAAGGGAAAAATTGAAGAGCAGACACTGGCACCGCTCAGAAGCTTACAAACACTCCTGGATACAGCAAATCTGTATCTGGACTAGACTAATTACAGGAAAGGCGGGAAACAAGTGCAAATGCTCGATTTTAAAGCTGAAAGAGATAGAAAATCTGCCCAAACCGTCAATAAACTACAATTACTGGCCCAAAAACCACTCCTCTTGTGGTAGATAGGTTACCTAGTGCTTACCACTCCCACTGATAAGCTAGAAGGCTTCCCTCTAACACAGAAAGGCTTGGGGGGCTCAGAAAGCTTACCAACAGTCCTGGATACAGCAACTTTGTATATGGAGTAGGCTAGTTACAGGAAAAGCAGGAAACAAACGGCAGATAAAACAGCACTAAAAACAATTGAAAGTGCAGTGCAAGCTAGCACATTTGAGTGTGTAGCAGTATTAAAGCAAATACAGTTTAAATAAATGCAATTTATTCAAAATCTATTCTGAACTTAATCAACTCTGAACAGTTAAAAAGTGCAAAAATATATACTTCGCTCTGAAGCACACTCAGTCAGAACACAAGGAAATTTCTTTCAGTGAAGTGCAAAGGGAGAAAAGAGGAACAGAAGATAATTCATGATTAAGAGCCTAAGTGGGTTGGCCTTCTCAAATGCTCTCTCTGTATTAGGCAGAAAGAACACTAGACTGTGAGGAGTGTCCAAGATCAAATTTACAGTAGAGGCGAGCAACTGCCAAGCCATCAACAATAACACCACAAGAATAGGGTGGGTGGGTAAAACCAGTTTCAGAACAGAAACATTACATATATATATATATATATATATATATATATATATATATATATATATATATGTCTGTATGCATATATATATATATATATATATATATATATATATATATATATATACACACACACATATATATATATATATATATATATATGCCAGCAAATACATATAATTCAGTCAAGCAAAAAGTGCCAAAAAATATACTTATTTTGAGAAGCACTCCAAGTCAGAACACAAGCAGATTCTAAATGGTATGCAGGAATTTACCAACTGAACTATTTTTAAATCAGCAAGCCTTGAAACAATCAGATAACACAAAAGCTATTATTCCAACTTAACAACACAGGAATAGCGGGGTAACCAATTTCAGAATAGATAAAAGAAAAAAAATATATGTATATGTATATGTATATGTATATATATATATATATATATATATATATATATATATATATATATAGAATTATATGCCAGCAAATATATATATAACTCAGTCAATCAAAAAGTGCCAAAAATATACTTATCAGTTTCTTTGAGAAGCACTCCATACAACTACTGAGTGAGTCTGAAATCTCCCAATTAAAATATACATACCAATTTCAATCCAACCTAGGACACTTATTTTATTTTGGGGAATAACATGTAAACTGAGTTCCTGCTAAATTTACACCATGCATACCAAACATTCTCACATACTACTACAGATATCCAACATCTTTTTCTCCATTTCCTTTCTAGGTCTGCCTGACACACACATACTACTGCAAATAAGGTTCCAGTCCTCACCCACACACAAATTTGCTTGATAAACCTTTTTCCCTAAGTTAAGAAGTTCCACAGCAGTAGTTTTTTTTTTTATGTGAAATTAAATGCATGCTAGCAAAATCGCCTGCTGCGAACACCCTCTTATTACCACACATAGACTTATTAATGTTCCTTTGTTCATCTTATTAACATTGGGGGCTCCTCTCACAATTAAGTATTACTCTACTGTCCTCTATTCCTGATGTTCTGCTGATTGCCTGCCATGAAATCCTTTCTTTACCAAAGTCGAATTTCATTCCTTCCCAAGTATTGATCCAGTAAAATTGCTACTTATACCCTGCACTTCTTAATGCAACTCAATGCTCTGAAATTTAAATTCCATGTCAATAGTGACAAAAGTAGCCATTCAGACAAAAAGCTCTTTAGAATGTATGCTTCCATCTTGCAGCTCACATGTGCACATCAATGACTGGCAGGCTATCTTGTATGTAGTTGCTTCTCCTCATCTATATATGAGCCCACTACACTGCTAGACTTTTTACTTCAAGAAAAACACTCAAATAGCTAAATGCATTTTAAATCCCTTACACCTTTTTAGCTCACAACAAACTCACACCTATATACAACTTCCGAAAAGGAACTGGCTTGACTTTGTGCATATGTATGCTGTAAGGCCAGAAACTTGACAGGATATATATTTTCACAGTTGAAGATGCAACTGCCTCTGTTCTAATCCTCAGAGAAAAAGAATGGATGGAAGAATGGAGTGGATAAAAGATACCTTATAAAACAATTTTAGAAGTAAAAGGGAAAGCTGTTATTGTGGGAATACCATATGCATCTCATTTTTGTACTGAAGATTCTACAGCTACAGAATCTGCTAAAACAAAACTACTAATGGAAAACAGTTTAAGATGTGAACAACAGAACCACTGAACAGTAAAATCTTAACAGACTTAAGCAGCAATGTTCAAAATGTGCTTTTCACTTAAGCCTCAAGATAAAAGATCCCTTCAAAAAAATGACTGTGTTGAGGTGTTCATTTATCGCAGTTTTGCTTCTTTTTTCTTTCAAATAATAGACTAACAACATAGTAAAATCATAGACCTTCATAGTGAAAGAAATGTAGACCAGGTATAACCAGGCACTAAAGGAATGAAGGGAAGGGTACTAACTTGGCACCCAAATGGAAAATCTGCTTTTGCAAGGCACTCTCCTATGCATGTTTCTTGGCAGCTTACAGAACATCCAAAATCTCTTCTAGTAGGAAATCTTGTAGTGATGGAACCAGAACCTCATTTGGAGGTGCTCAACTTTTAACAGCATTGGAGATTCCTGCACTCTGACTGGAAGTTAATTCTGGGAAGGCTAACAGTGCCAAGTCTTCATGAAAGGATAAAGCCTTGACTTTAGCCCACGCAACTAAGATTCAACTAATGGCTTGGGCATTTTACAGTATGGCAGGGGAGGAGGGGCATACTCATCCAGAAGGGTGGAATGGAATCCATCTACAACCAGTACCACCTCTAGTGAAAGGTGGGGGGTCTTTTATTAAGTTAAGCTAAACTACTGAAAGTAGTGTGAGGGCTCATGAGCAAGAAGCTATGAGGGAACTCTTACACTAACAACAAAAATCAAGTCACATTTCTAATGCTCACTTCTCAATCCCCTCATCGCATTTCTTGGGGAGAGGGAGTAGTCATAGATGTTATACACCAAGCAGGTCTTTCTCTGCCCGGAAGGGGGGGGGGGACATGCCTGTAGGGACAACCAAGGCTTGGACACTCCCCTAGTGGTCCAGGTTGCTGCTTCAAGAATAGAATTAGTTATCCAAATTCTTAAAAAAGCACCAGAAGACACCACAGCCCTAGTGGAATGCGCCTTGACAAAGGAAGGAAAGCTCTTCCCACCGAGAACAGCAAAAGAAATGACTTTAGATATCCAAGAAGAAATGGTTTGCTTGGAAACAGCCAAACCTAAAGACCTATGATGAAAAGAAACAAAAAGCTGTTGAGATTTACAAAAAGCTTTAGTCTTCTCCAAATAAAATCTCAGTTGTCTATGCAAATCCAAGGTGTGCAAAACCTTCTCAATAGCAGACTGCAGAGAAGGGAAATAAGTGGGCAAAAGAACTGAATAATAAATATTCAACCACCTTGAGCATAAAAGAAGAATTAGTATGAAGGGACCTGTCCTTATGGAAAACTAAAGGAGGAAAAACAGTCATAACAACTTGCAGCTCAGATACCTGCCTGGAAGAAGAAAGGGCCAAAAGAACAGTCTGCCAAGAAGAAAGGGCCAAAAGAAAAGTCTGCCAAGAAGAAAGGTCCAAAAGAACAGTCTGCCAAGAACAATGCTGTAAGGAAGCTGAAGCAGCAGACTCAAAAGGAGCCAGAGTCAACTTTTCTGAAACAAAATTAAAGGCCCAGGAAGTAGTGACAGTCTTCCTTGGAGGCCTAATGTGAAGTAAGTCTTTAATAAACTGTTTGACCGCAAATCTAGAGGCTAAAGTGGGAGTCAAAGGGAGGCAAGCAGAGATAGCGAATAGGTGGGACTTAACAAAAGAATATGCACACCCAGCATTGAGCACTTCACATGAGAGAACCACAGATACATCCATAGAAAGTGGATCCAGGTTACGAGAAAGACAACAAACAGAAAATTTCTCCCATTTCAATAAGTAAGCTTTCCTAATAGTGGGTTTCATGGCCTCCTGCAGGACCCAAAGCATGTCTTCAGAATAAAAGGTGTATGTAGGAAATCAAAACCCTATCACCAACAATGTCAATTGAAGAGCGGTAAGGTGGGAATGGGTGTGAGATTCCATGTCTTATGTGAGTAGGTCCACCCTGTGAGGTGACGTGATGGTAGCTTGTGGCAAATGCAGAAAGAGGGAACTAAAGAGCATCCTGTTTCACCTTTAACAGGACTCTGGGAATGAGAATAAGGGGAGGGAAGGCATAAAAACAAAATCCCCTTCCAAGAAAAAAAGAGAGGGCTTTCACCATCCAGGCCAGAGGGCATGGGATTCTGGCATAAAACAGTGGAAGATGTCTATTCAGAGGGGTGGGGGGGGGGTATCCCACTGGTGGATAATGTCAAGAAACGCATCCCTCAAGTATCTACGCATGTGATAATGTTCTGGACCTGCTCAGAGAATCTGCCAGTATGATCTGATTTGAGGGAATGTAAACTGCCTGAAGGATCACTTGATGCTTGACAGTCAGCTCCCTAACCTGAAGGGCTAACCTGCACAGGAGACAAGACCTTGCCCCCCCCCCCCTTGCTTGTTGACATACCACATCATGGTGGTGTTATTTGTGAGAATCTTGAGAGGACCCAGAAGAGAGAGAATGAAAAGCCTAAAGAACCAGCAGAAAAGCTCTCTTCTCTGACACTGATGTGGTCTTTTTTTGTAAACGCGACCAAAGACCCTGTACTTTTAGGGAGCCGAAGGCGGACCCCATCCCACATCCAAGGCATCTGTGAAAAGTTCCTGAGAGGGGGCTGGAGGTTGAGAAGCAAGCCCCAGATGAGGGACAACTGAGGAATCCACCACTTAATTTCCAGCTTGACGCGTGGAAGTAGAGGGACTAGAAAATCTAAAGGATGAGAATGTTGAAGCCAAACTGACTTTAGAAACCACTGAAGCTTTTTCATGTGGAATTTGGCTGGAGGGATCATAGGAATGGTGGAAGCCAAGTAACCCAGAACACTCAAATTCTCTGGCTGTAACAGAAGCCAGAGGAAGAAGGGAGTGAAAGAAAACAATGCGAGTTAAGGCCTTGGGAGGAGGCAAGGATGCATTGCAGTAGTCTGGATCCTGCAATCTAGAAAAACATTATCTTGAGGAGGACTCAGGAAGGACTTCTGGAAAGTTACAGTAAATCCCAGGCTTTGAAAGAGAGAAATAGTGAAGTGCAGATGCTGAACTAAGATCCTCAGAGGAGGCCTGAATTACCAGGTGGTCCAGGTATATTAAGACCTGTATCCCCCTTAGCCACCAGAAAATCACAGGAGCGAGGAAGTTGGTGCAGACTCCTGGGGCAATAGAGAGGCCAAAGAGCTAAACAGAAAACTGAAAATGCCAGGAAGCAGCATAGAAACAAAATCTTCCTGAAAAGGGGTTCAATATGAATGTGTAGATAAGCATCCCTGAGATCCAAGGAAACTAGAAAAGCCTGAGGAAGTAGCAGAGGCAACAAGGTTTGAAGGCAAAGCACTGAAAGGAAGGGGCCTTCAAAAAGATGTTTAGCTGAGAAAGATCTAGAATTGGACTACAGTGGGGACCAAGAACATTCTGGAGTAAAACCCCTTCCACCTCTGAGGAGCTGGAACTATATAAACTGTTCCTTGAGCCAAAAGACCCTGAGGCACCTCTGGAAAAAAGTGCAGCTGTTCCTGAGGAGGCTAAGGAATGCCCAAAAATGGGGGGCGGGAGATTTCCAAACCATACAATTACTCTGGCGAATTATGGAAAGAACCCATAGAGTCTTAGGTGACCTTTGCCCAAATAGGAAGGGGCAGGGAAAGATGCACAGACAGAGGAATGTGACTGAACAGGAAAGTCAGACAGTACCTAGTTTGCCAGGAAAAGGAGGCAGAGTTTGGGAAGACTTAGCAGGATGAGTCCTTCTACCACTCTTTTTACTTTTGGAGGAAGGGCGAGTGTCTACGAACAAAGGCAAGCTTATTACGATAATTGAAAGAATGAGTAAAACCTGGAACACGATAAAAAACACCTTCCTTTAATGAAGACAAAACATATAGATAAAATCCAAGTGCTCTAGTAGACTGAGCGCTTTCGGCTCTTCAGCCTTCATCAGATCTAAAAAATGAGCTCTGTTCACCAATTTAAAAACATGATTCCATCCAATCAGAAATCTTAAAACCGTAACTCTTCAAACAGAAAGAAGCTTTATGAACAGTATAAGCATGATCAAATAATTTTAAAGCGTCTGTTTTAAGTACAGGCTTCAGTGGTACTATGTTATTTAAGACAGGATGCCTATCAGCTCTAAGATTTATTATCCACTCAGTTTCTCGTATTTCTGTAAGATTTTTAAGATCACCCCCACGAGGGTTAGGTACAATGAGATCCAAGACCATAAAAGTGAATGAGTGTGTGGGAGACTGTGCAACATGAGCAGCTAGTGTATTGTTGGTATCAACTTTGGTAATATCTCGCAGATGTAGCATAATCCTGACCTTAAAACAACAAGCTGCACATTTCTTACAGCTAGCTAAAAACAGACGCTCATGTTTTTAAATTAGTGAACAGAGCTCATTTTTTTAGATCTGATGAAGGCTTAAGAGCCGAAGGCGCTCATCATCTACTAGAGCTCTTGGATTTTATCTACATGTTTTGTCTTCATTAAAGGAAGGTGTTGTTTATCATGGTGGTTGTTCCATGTTTTACTCATTCTTTCATTTTTACTTACGGACTGCCTTCAGCTGTTTTAGGGTGCATTGTTTGCTTCATTTTATTAGGATAATTCCTCGAAACTTAAGCACAGAGGAAATAAAAAAATATGTTTTGACGCCAGTAAGGCCTTGCCCTTTTCTTGCATGGTCAAACAACTATCAACAGCACCAAACAAATAAGCCAGAACAGCATCCATCAGTTTAGCCTTGGCAACATCAGTTAAAGGATGAAGTCTGAGCCAGGAATACCTCCTTAAAACAGATCCAAAAGCAGCAGCCACACATGAAGTATCAGCTGAATCACAGCTGCATTTAACAGAATGGCAAGCTACTTGGGAGAATGTCCCAAGCAAAGCAAGAGCACAGGCCTTCCCCTCAGAATCAAGAGATGAGAAATTGTCTGGCAGGCTTGAGACAGAAGAGCCAAAACATATCTAGCTTTGTGTGTCAGACAGTTAACAGATCTAAAGGCTAAGGTAGCAGAAATATACATCTTCCTACCCAGTGAAACAACATTTCTGCTATCCTTATCAGATAGCAGCAATTTAGTGGAACACAACAATTTGCAATACTTATCAGAAGCCGCAGGCACTGCAGAGGGGTCAGTACAGGGAAAATTATAAAGAAACATGGAGTCCCTCAGGCACTTTATAAAGCCCTTGGGAGCAAGGGGTTGGGAAGCAGTGGAAAGGCATCCAAACAAGGCTGCAAGATCAAGAGGAACAGCAGAGAGCCTGGGAGACTCCATTTGTAGAAGCTCACAGTACCTCTTCTGAATAGACACTTGAGCACAGTCCCATTTTAAAAATTCCATCATTCTGGAAACAGCATCACAAAAAGAAATTTCCTCAAAAGGGGAGTCAGGACTGACAGACTCTTCATCATCAGAAACAGTCAAGTGGCAAAGGAATATGGGAGGAATAAGTCAAGGATACTTTATCAGAATCAGCAGCAGCATCCTCAGAAAAATCCTGCTCCCTGGGTCTCTTAAGCGGGTAGAAGACTGGGGGGAGCAAGAACAGAAACACCTTGTGGAGGCTTGAGAGCCATAAGGGCATTAAACAAGCCTTGAGTGAGGTTTGGCCATTCACTCTGAGGATCTTTTGGAGCAGGTGAAATATGTTAGTTTTTTTTTCTGAGTGGGACATCAGTCTTAAAAACACATTTGGGGGCTCTGACCCCCTGACGGCACTCAATAGTGGTAGTAAAAAAGTACAGTTGTGAACACTTACCATAAATGTAGATGTTCAAGTGTATTCACTGTTGCAGTCATTATATTTGGGTTATCTGCTTGCAGGTAGCCCTCAGTCGGCCTGATTAACAATGTCTTGGGTCGTGCATCAGTTGCTGTCCCTTCTTCTATGACGTCAGGGGTATAAAACATGCAGCAGACACATTACATCGGTTTTTCTTGCCCCAGATGTCAGGTGCCCCCATAATGGGAAGCAATTAAATATAAAAGTACAAAGATATACCTCCAACAAAAAAGCAAATACACCAAAAAGGCTTTAAAGCATAGTGAAGGAACGTAGAGGTATAGCCATAAGAAGTTAGGCTGCTGGAGGGAGGGTAACCAGGACTGCAACCGTGAATACACTCGAACATCTACATTTATGGTAAGCGTACACAACTGTACTATGTTCTTCATGTTTCACTGTTGCAGTCATTACATTTGGGTAAATTCCCAAAGCTATGGTTGGGAGGAGGAATTTAGATAGCATTAGGGCCAGCTATAAGGCCCTGCAAGACTGCAGTGGCAAAGATGGCTCTGGATTTAGAGAAAATTGGCAAATGATAATGCTTGGTGAAAGTATATACAGAACTCCAGGTAGCAGCTTCTAGGATGTCCCTGGTAGGGACGCCTCTGAGAAAGGCTGTAGAGGTAGATGCAGCCCTGGTGGAGTGAGGTCCGATTCCCCTGGGGGATAGGTTTTCCATGGTGCTTACAGCAGAAATGAATGCAATGACCTCTCCATTTAGAAATGGTTTGCTTTGAAATAGCCTTCCCCTCTGCCCCTGCAGCAAATGCCACTAGCAGTTGTTCAGATTTCCTTTGAGGTTTAGGCCTGTCCAAGTAGAATCTAAGTTGCCTGTGCACATCTAAGGAATGCAGTATCCGTTCCCCTTTATTCTGTGGATTGGGAAAGAAGGTTGGCAAATGAATGGACTGATTAAGAGCCACACTGGATACCATCTTGGGCATGAAGGATGGATTGGTTCTGAGGGACACCCTGTCCGCATGAAAGATGATGAAAGGCTCCACTGCCATAAGGGCTTGTAATTCAGATACCCTTCTAGCTGAAGTGATTGCTAAAAGGAAAGCTGTTTTCCAAGAAAGAAATTTTAAGTCTGCAGTAGCAGCTGGCGCTGAAAGGAGGGAGTGAGTTTCTCCAAGGCAAAGTTAAGGTCCCAGGGCTGGGGTTGGAGCTTTGCTGGGTGGTCTCAAATTTTTGGCCCCTCTGAGGAACTGCTTGAGCAGTGGATGACAGAAGAGGGGAGGGTCTGTGTTATAATGAGCTGAAATAGCTGAGGCGCGGATTTTAATGGAGGAAAAAGACCGGCACTTGTGAAGCATCTCAGTTAAGTATTGTAAAATCTGAGGTAAATTGGGCGCTGCTGTGCTCATCCCTGGAGACTGGTTCCAGGCACAGAATCTTTTCCATTTTTCAGCATAAGATTTTCTAGTACTAGGCCTCCTTGCCTCTAAAATGATATCCATCACAGATTTGCTGAGGGATGGTAAAGGAGAAATTATGTAATTAGCCAGACTGCAAGGTTCAGTGTTAGAAGCTGAGGGTGCAGAATCTGGTTTTCCTGCTGAGACAGCAGGGAAGGAGTCGGAGGCAGGTGCCATGGAGATAACAGTGACGCACTGCACAGAAGGGGGCACACCAGTGTTGGCGTGGCCAGTCTGGAGCAATCAAAATCATCCTTGGTTTGTCCTGTTTGATTTTTAGTAGTACTTTAGAGAGCAGAGGCAGAGGGGGGAAGGCATAGATTGATAGGTTTTTCCAGCTGAAGGACAGAGCATCCAGTTTCCAGGCTTGTTTGTGGGGAGTCCTTGTGCAAAATGTGTCCAATTGGTAGTTCTAGGGAGAGGCAAACAGGTCTATATCTGGGCTCCCAATTTGCTTGTCAACATGTTGAAAATCCTTGGTTCCAGTTTCCACTCATGTGGGTCCATGATGTTTCTGCTTAGTCCATCTGCCAGTGTATTTAGCTTTCCTGGCAGGAATTGAGCTTGTAGGTGCACTTGGTAGCTCAAGGCTGTGTTCCACAATGCCATGGCTAGTCTGCAGAGGGGATAAGAATGTGTACCCCCCTGCTTGCTTATGTACCACATAACAGTGGTGTTGTCCGTCTTTACCATTAGTTGTCCTGGATGAATGTGGTCCTTGAAGGCTGTCAGAGCATTCTGTACAGCTAACATTTCTTTTTGATCGATATGCAGGTGCATTTGACTTGGGTTCCATTTGCCCTGAATGCACTTCCCTGCCAGGCGAGCACCCCATGCATAGTCTGATGCATCTGTTGTTCGGGTTTGGGCGGCAAGGGGTGGTGTGAAAGGTAGTCCATTGTTTTGGTGGCCAGCCTCTGCCCACCAAAGGAACTCTAGGTGTAGACAAGGTATGATAGGAATCATTGTTTCCTGTGGGTTAGGGAAGAAGGATGGTAGATGGATGGGCTGATTTAGGGAAAGGTTATTCACCACCTTGGGCATTAAGGAAGGGTTAAGTTCTAAAGAGTAACCCTGTCTGTGTGGAATACAAGAAAAGGTGGGATAGCCGTGAGGGCTTGTAGCTCTGACACTCGTCTAGCTTAGATCAAGGCTACGAGTAGTACAGTTTTCCATGCACAGCGTTTTAGGGAAACTTGTTTGCTCACTCAAATGGAGGAAGCATAAGCTTTCCCAAAACACAGTTGAGGTCCCATGGGGGTGGAGATGGCTTCCTGGGGGGATCTCAGATGAAGGATCCTTTAAGGAAGAACTCGGCTAGTAGTCTGGAAACTAGGGGGGTTCCAGAGGAAAACATGCTGAAATGGCAGACAAGTGGGCTTTAATGGATGAGTAGGCTAATCCTGTCTGTAGTAGCTCACACAGGTAAGGCAGTACTAGAGGGGTGTCGCTTGCAAGCTGGTCCAATTGTCTTTTGAGACGCTATATAAAAAATCTCTTCCACTTTGATAGGTAGGATTTTTGTGTGTTTGGTTTCCTGGCTTCCTACAGGACAGTGACCACATCCTCAATGCACAGGTGTCTGAAAGGGATCAGAATCGTCCTCAATGTAAAAGTGTCTGAAAGGAATCAGAATCCTATCAGCCACAGAGAGGGGTGCAGCAATTGCTACTGTGGGTGTATCTGGGATCCACTGTGTTGTGTGTGAAGGTCCACTCTGAAGGGTAACTTGTGGTGATTGCCTTGATTAACTGTAAGAGTAGGGGGAACCAATGTTGTCTTGGTCAAGAGGGAGTCACCAACAAAATTTTTGGTCTGTCCTGCTGGATCTTCGGCAGGGCCTTCTGTACAAGTGGGAAGGAGGGAAATGCATACAGAAACTTCCCCTTCCAAGAGATTGAGAAGGCATCTGTTGCCATCCCCTGAGAGTGTGGGAGTCTGGTGCAGAAGAAAATAAGTTGCTTGTTGATGGAGGAGGCAAACAGGTCTATTTGAGGTGTACCCCTCCGGTGGACCAGGTCCAGGAAGACTTCCCCGTGAAGCATCCATTTGTGGTGGTTTGTTATGGATCTGTTGAGGGAGTCTGCCTGGGAGTTCTGCTGTGAAGGAATGTAAACCACCTGAAGGGTAACTCCCTGGGAGGTGACCAGTTCCAACAACAGGGGAGCCAGTCTGCAAAGCAAGTAAGATTTGTTTGTTGCGATACCACATCACTGTGGTATTGTCTGTAGAAGATCTTTAGAAGCCTTTCTTGTAGACTGGATTGGAAGGCTTGCAGGGCTCGAAGTATTGCCCTCATCTCTCGGATATTGAAATGTTCTTTTTTGTGTTGCTCTGGACACAGATGGCCCAGAGTTGCTCCCCAGCCCAAGTCTGAAGCATTTGTGTGCATGATCTGGTTGGGCTGAGGTGGTTGGAGGGGAAGACCTAGATTGAGGTTCACTTGCTTCAGCCACCAGTAGATTTCTAGTTGGAGGCAGGGTGGTAGGAGAACCCTGTACTCCAACAGGTGATAGTGCTAAGTCCAGACTGACCTTAGGTACCATTGCAAATTCCTCATATGGAGTCTTGCTAATGGTAACATGGGGATAGTGGCTGCCACGTAGCCCAGGAGTCTGAGGTACTGCCTTGCTGTTAATTCGGTTGTCTGGAGGACCAGAGGCAGGTGTTTGGTTAAGCTTTCCACCTTTTGGGGGGGGGGGGGGAGGCAGGCTTTCATGATGTCTGTGCGAATCCTGCAACCCAGGAAGACAATGTCTTGGGAAGGTTCCAGGTGGGATTTTGGGAAGCTGATCTGAAATTCCAGGGATTAAGTGGATAATGGCAAGTTGTAAGTGTTGCAGGAGAGTCTCCTTCCAATCTGTCTGTATGAGCAGGCCACCAGATAAGGGAATATCTGGATTCCTTTTGTCCTGCAAAAGGCAATAATTGGGGCCAGACATTTGGTGAATACTCTGGATGCCGTGGAAAACCCAAAGGGCAAGGCAAAGAATTGAAAGTGCGACGGGCCCACAGAG
This sequence comes from Protopterus annectens, assembly GCF_019279795.1. NCBI lineage: Eukaryota > Metazoa > Chordata > Ceratodontiformes > Protopteridae > Protopterus > Protopterus annectens. Next base: position 487,395,435 of record NC_056749.1, on the reverse strand, counting down.
TACCTTAGGTATTTCCTGAAATTGGGCCTTATAAGGATGTGAAGGCAGACATCCTTTATATCTACGGTGGCCATAAACCCTTGGGGAAGGAGTGGAAAAAGAGTTAAGGTCAACATCCTGAATGTAGGAACTTGAAGGAACAGGTTGAGTAGGGAGAGGTCCAGAACTGGTCTCCAAGGACTGTCTTTTCTTGGCATTAGGAAAATCAGAGTAGAAACTTTTTCCTTTTGCAGCCAGTGGTATGGTTTCAATGGTGCCTTGTGCCATCAGAGTTTCTAGTACAGGCTGTAACAGGTGTAGCTGCTGTTTTGGAGGTTGTGGGGTACCCCTTCGCTTTGGGTGCATAAGCCAGGTCATAAAATACCAGTTTTGTACTATTGAAAAGACTCAATTTTTCTGAGGTGATGGATGTCCACACGGGAAGACAGTGAGAGAGAAGCATCAAGAGAGGGAGAGAGTGAGGGGGTAGGGGTTTTAAGGGTGGCAGGTAGTCAAGATACTACCTGCCCCGTCTTGAAAGGGCTGCCTCTGGGTAGAGGAAAGGGCAAGTTGTGGCAGGAGTGGGTTGCTTCCTAGTTGTTTTTCTGGGCCTTGTGAGAGTGGCAGGATGAGGGTGCTTTCTAATAAATAGTGCTTTTCCTGGATAATTCCTCTGGAATTTTGGAATAGGAGAGACCAGCTGGTGTTTTAAATCCTGCATCTCTTTTCCCTTCTGGTGTAGTGACTTAAATAAGCCACTTTTGTACCAAGCAGAGCTGTTTTGTCCAGAAGGGCAACAACCAGCTTTGCTCTAAAGTTGGCTGGTAGGGGCTGGAGGAGTAGCCCGGAATACCTTCTCATAGCAGATGCTGATGTTGCTGACCTGGCTGAGGCCTCAGCAGCATCATAACTGCACTTTATGGAGTGCCTGGTAACCTGGGAGGTGAGAGCAAGAAAGGAACACAATGAAGCTTTGACAGCAAAATGTGAGGAATCAGACAATTCTTTAGACACTTTCTCCAGAAGGGATAGGGCATACTTAGCCATGTGTCTCTGGTAGTTAGTAGCCCTGAAGGCCAGAGTAGCAGAGGTGTGAATTTTCTTACCCAGATGTTCCATGGTTTTGCTGTCGTCAGCAGGAAGAATGGCATTGGTAAATAATAGTTTAGACCCCTTACCCATGGAGATGGAAATGGTGGCAGAGTCTGCTGGAGGACACTTAAAAAACTTAGCAGTCTCAGGGACTTTATAAAATCTATCAGGTCTGCATGGACTAGGGTGTTGTGAGTCAGGGTTCAAGGATGCTAAAGATAAAGCATCCAGGAACGCAGGCAGAATTGGAGGAACAGCAGTAGCAGTTGGGGAATCCATCTGAATGAGGTCATAATACCTTTTTTGATCCTCAGTCATTTCAGATGATTCCCACTTAAAATGTTCCTTCATCTTGGTAATAGTCCCCACAGGTCAAATCCTCAGTTAAAGAGTCAGGATCTACGGATTCTTCCTCTGAGATCCGTATCCAAAGGGAGAAAACAAAACTGAGTAGTACAGTGATTCTTCAGATGAAGAATCAGACAATTCCTCCTCTTCCCTCAGAGTAGGGTCTAATGTTTGAGGCCTTGGGCTCAGTATAGGAAGAGGGATGGTTAAAGTCCCTGTAGTGGTAGGCTGTAAAGCCATGAAAGCATTAATCTAACTTTGGCTGAAAGCCTACCAGTCAGGCATGCTTTCAGTGGTAGGTGAAATGTTTTTTCTTTTTTCATTCCTTTTGAGAGGCTTGGCAGGCGTCTGAAGGGAGGAAGGCCTGGAATCAAACGACTACAAGGAACCGGAGGGATCCAATGGCAATACCGAAACCGCTGGTTCCCCCCGGCATCGGAAAAACCTCTATGGACATGCCCTCCGCACACAATTGTGCAGCTTCCGGCAAAGTTGCTCTGAGGATGGTACATCCAGATGTCACATTAATACCCTATGCCATGCACAGGGAGCATACGTGTGACATACCGCGTACCCTTTACAACCAAAAGGCTTTGGTATACTGGCTGGATAGCAGGCTGCTTGGTAGGGGATCCTTATTTTAAAGAAAACTGCAACAATGATATGGAAGGACATCATCCAAATACCAAACTCTTCTGCAGATGTTCATCTTTTATAATTTCTCTTTATGATCCCACTTTTGCCATTCCAGTCCATTAAACTAAACAATGGGGTATCTTAAACCATCTCTGCAGCAAATAAAGTCATATCAAAAGTAATTAAAAAAAAATGAACAGTTTCACAGAAACTGACATTTTGGCTCTCAACAGAGTGAACATTATGCCTGCTTTTCTTTAATCTTATTCTTCTTCCAGCTTTTCCTGTTTAGTAGTCGCCACAGCGCTCAAGCTTGCAAAATATGAAAACAGGATCAAAGAAAAGGTGAAACAAGGGAAAAAGAAAAAGTCCAGTTGTGTACACTTACCATAAATGTAGATGTTAGAGTGTATTCACTGCTGCAGTCATCACACTTGGGTTATCCTGCCAGGGGTAGTCCACAGTTGGCCCGAATACCAGAGGCTTAGTATTTCTGCGTCGGTTGCTGTCACTCCAGGACTGACGTCAAGTAGTCAATAGTATAAAATCAGGCAGCCGACGCCATTACATCAGTTTTTCTTGCCCCAAATGTCAGGCGTCCCCAAATAGGGAGCTAGGTTATGGTGGAAGAACACCACCGGCAGAAAGTAAATACCAAATAGCACTGTAATAAGTGAGAGAGAGAGAGAAGGAAGTTGGAGGGTGGGAAACCAGGACTGCATCAGTGAATACACTCTAACATCTACATTTATGGTAAGTGTACACAACTGTACTTTGTTCTTCGTGTTTCACTGTTGCAGTCATTACACTTGGGTTGATTCCCAAAGCTGAAGTAAAGGGTGGAGGCAGTCAAGAATTGTTTGGGCTGGCTAGTATGCCCTGCAAGACTGCGGTTGCAAAGCCTGCCCTGGATTTGGAAAAGATAGGTAGGTGGTAATGCTTGGTGAAGGTATGAACAGAACTCCATATTGCAGCTTCCAGGATGTCCCTGGTAGGGACCCCTCCGAGAAAGGCTGCAGAGGTGGAAGTGGCCCTAGTGGAATGTGTCCTGACCTCCTGTGGGGGTGGTTTCCCGTGGTGTCTGTAATAGAAATGGTTCCAGTGTGCAATCCATTTGGAAATGGTTTGTTTGGATATGGCCTTGCCCTCTGCCCTGGTGCAAAGCTGACTAGTAACTGGTCAATTTTACTAAAAGGCTTAGTTCTATCCAGGTAGAATCTGAGCGGTCTGTGCACATCTAAAGAGTGCAGGATCCTCTCCCCCTTATTTTGAGGCTTAGGGAAAAAGGTGGGCAAATAGACGGAGAGCCACACTGGACACCACCTTAGGCATGAAAGTTGGGTTAGTCCTGAGGGAGAGCCTGTCAGCATGAAAAATGATGAAAGGTTCCACAACCATGAGCGCATGTAGCTCAGACACTCTTCTAGCTGAAGTGATGGCCAGAAGCAAAGCTGTCTTCCAAGAGAGAAATCTTAACTCTGCTGAAATTGCAGGCTCAAAGGGTGGTAGCGTGAGCTTTTCCAACACAAACTTAAGGTCGCAAGCAGGGGTAGGGGCTCTTCTGTGCAGCCTTAATTTGTTAGCCCCTCTAAGAAACTGCTTGATGAGAGGGTGAGAAAAAAAAGATGGCTCTGTGCTGTAATGAGCAGAGATGGCAGAAGCATGAATTTTAATAGAAAAGAAAAATAGGCCCCTGTGAAGTAGGTTTTGTAGGTAATCCAGGAAAAAAGAGGTAAGGAGGGCTGTTGCTGGTTCAGCTCCATTAGCCTGCATCCAGAAGCAATACCTTTTCCACTTGTCGGCATAAGATTTTCTAATGCTGGGACATCTGGCTTCACGTACAACATCCAGGACTTGCTTGCTTAGGCTGGCCACTTGAGGAGAGGTCAAGGAATAAGCCAGGCTGCCAGGTTCAGGGTCTGCAATTGTGAATGCAAGAATTCTCCCTTCTGCTGGGTCAGGAGGGTAGGGATCTGAGGGAGGTGCCAAGGAGGCAACAGTGACAGAATGTGCAGTAGTGGGTACCAGTGTTGGCATGGCCAGTCTGGGGCAATCAGGATTGCTATTGGTTTTTCCTCCATTATTTTGAGTAGTACCCTTGAAAGAAGAGATAGGGGGGAAATTCATAGACAAAGACATTTACCCATTGGAAGGATAGGGCATCCACTTCCCAGGCCTTGCTGTGAGGTTCCCTGGTGCAGAATTTGCTGAGCTGGTGATTGTTGTGGGAGGCAAACAGATCCACCTTCGGGGTACCCAATTTCTGGGTTACGAGGCTGAAGGTGTTGCGGTTTAATTGCCACTTGTGTGGGTCTAGGATATTTCTGCTTAAATTGTCTGTCAGAGAGGTTTGGTTGCCAGGCAGAAAGTGTGCTAGCAGGTGAATTTGCATGGCTGAAGCCGTGTGCCAAAGGGTTATGGCTAGCCTGCAGAGTGGGTAAGAGTGAGTTCCTCTCTGCTTGTTGATGTACCACTTCACTGTGGTGTTGTCTGTTTTGATTACTAGAGACCCTGGAGAGAGCAGGGGGTCTGAAAGCTGTCAGAGCATGCTGAACAGCTAGCATCTCTTTTTGGTTGATGTGCAGATGTATTTGATTTGGGCTCCAGTGGCCCTGAATGCACCTGCCATCCAGGTGAGCATCCCAGGCATAGTCTGATGCTTCTGTGGTTAGGGTCTGGGCGGCGTGGGGTTGTGAAAAGAAAAGGCCCTTGTTGTAGTTGCATGCTGCTGCCCAACAAAGAAAATCTTTCCTTAGACAAAGTACCACAGGTATAATAGTTTCCAGGTTCTGAGAATGTTGACACCAAAGGCTTTTTAAGTACCACTGAACTTTCCTCATATGAAGTCTGGCATATGGAATTAGTAGAATGCATGAAGACATGAACCCTAGAGCTTGAAGGATTTTCCTTGCAGATAACTGGGTTCTGGTGGCTAGCTGAGAGAAGTAGCCTGTCAGATAGGCTTGTGTTTCCGGAGTAAGGAATGCCATCTTGGATGCTGTGTCCAGGCTTGCTCCCAGGAATACAATTTTTTGACTGGGGACTAGTTCGGATTTCTTTTCGTTTATAGTGTACCCCAGTGAGATCAGTAGGTCCTTTACAAAGGTCAGGTGCTGCAACAGCTTTTCCTGACTGTCTACCTGAATCAGGCAGTCGTCCAAGTAGGGGTAAATTTGAATATTTCTTTGTCTGCAGAAAGCAATGGCTGGAACCAGGCATTTTGTGAAAACTCTGGGAGCAGTGGATAAGCCAAAGTGAAGTGAAGAGAACCGATAGTGCATAGATCCTGCCCTGATACGTAGGTATTTCCTGCAGGAGTCCCTGACTGGGATGTGCAGATAAGGCCTCTTAGGTCTAGGGTGACTAACCAAGCATCTTTGGATAGCATAGGAAGAAGCTGCTGGTGGGTGAGCATTCTGAACTTTGGTATCACCAGGAAGGTGTTTAAAATTGATAGATCTAGGATTGGGCACCAGGTGCCCTCTTTTCTGGGTACCAAGAAAAGTCTGGAATAGAAACCTTGGCCTACCTTGTCTGCAGGCACAGGCTGTATTGCCCTCATAGAGAGCAGGGAATGAACTATGTTTTGGGCCTCTGCCCACTGGTTTGGAGGAATATCTGGGAACCCTTTCCGGTTGGCAGTGTGTGGAAGTAAAATGTGTACCCTTGGGACACTATGTTGAGGACCAATCAGTCGTTGGTGATGGAGGCCCAGTTTTTTGCATGGGAGGCAAGTTTTCCTCCTTGTGGCACAGGCAGGTGGGCAGAGGTAAGGGGTGGAGTTGAAAAGTCATTGTGAAATCTTGCCATAAGGGGTGACTTAGTACTCCCTGTTTTAGAAGTGGAGGTACTCCACTGCTTAAATCTCTGCATTCCCTGGGACTGCTGTCTGGGGGGGTTCTTGCTTGCACTAGGTCTAATCTGAGCCGGCCTTGATGGGGCTGGAAAGGACCAGTGCTTGGAGGGGCAATGCCTACTGAATCTCAGAGGCTAGACTTGTAAAAAGTCTATAACTGTCTGCAAAGATTTAGCTTTTTCTTACATCTATTTTAAATCCTCTTCTGCCTTGGTGCCAAACAAATTGTTTTTGTTCAATTGTGCATCCAATAATTTTGATTTGACATAGTCTGGCAAGGTCTGTTCCTTAAGCCAAGCATACCTTCTAAGTACAGAACCTGTGACTGCTGCCCTGCAGGATGCTTCTAGGGCATCAAACCCACACTGCAGGGTGTGCTTAGTAACTGGGCTTGCAGAATGCATAAGCTCCTGTAAATCTTTATTTGCTGCACAAGTTGGAAAGGTAGATCATTTTTCTTTAAGATGTTCCATTGTATGTTGCTGGTATTTCAACATGTGGAATTTAATAAAAAA
>NC_056749.1:487363269-487388509 GCF_019279795.1 Protopterus annectens | reverse complement strand
TCTACTAGGACAGCTGAACTTTATTTGGGGTTAACCAGAGTCTCTCTAATTCATGGCAGGTGTGTACCCAACAAGACTGAATGTTGTAATCAATCAAAAGGTGCTTTCACAAAGTATTAGTTTAAGGGTATGCACACACATGCAACCAGCTTATTATACATTTTTTTTTTTATATTTTTCTCCTAACAGATTTGTTTTTCAATTGAATTGCACAGGTCATAGGTCACTTCAAAGGTGGGAAAAGTTTTGAAATCATTTATTGTGGTCTCTTTTTCTATCACAAAAACCTGGCATTTTAACAGGGGTGTGTCGACTTTTCATATCCATTGCATACTCCCAGTGAATGGCACAGGGCATAAGGGTGATGTCCGGACTTAACATCCTCAGAACTGAAAAAGCTCAAGAAAGAATGATAGTCTAAGAAAACTATCAGGTAACAAGTACATCCAGAAGGGAAAAGGACCAGGGGGAGGAGGGATGGAGTGAATACTGCAACAGTGAAAAGAAGCACATCCACTATTATGGTAAACCTTTACACAACAGTAGTGTGTCTTTCCATATCACTGATGCAGCATTCTTTACAACAGGGAGAGTACAACAGCTCAGGAAGAAGACTGGGAGGAGGAAGGGCCTCTGAAGCAGCCACAGAAAAGGAATATGACAGAGAAACTGAGCAGTCTTCCAGGCTTTCACTAGTCTCAAGTGAAACATCCAGCAGATGTGGCACAGCAGAAGAATCTGATAGAGCATTCATAGTCATCTTCTTTGCACATGGCTGATCCCCTGATTGAGAAGATCCTTCCATGGTGTCTTTAGCCAACAGCTTAAGACACTGGTTTTCTAAATAAACAGTTAATGAAGAGAGCAGACTAGGCAGCATAGTAGGGACAAAGGCCTGGTAAACAGCGCAAGATGTAATGCTGTGGGAAGCACCTACGAAAAATAAACACTGCTTGTGACTATCTTTATGGGGAGAATTGTCTCCCACACTGGCAACTTCCCCTTTCTGAAGCACCTGTAACCAAAAAGTAAATTCAAAACGGAGGTAAGAAAAGAAAAAACAACAGAGCAATTATCTGAAAGCGGCTTGGTAACCAGCAGATGAATGAGCATTCAGACTGACGACCGAAGATGGCATTCAGACTGGCAGAAAAGTTCTGAGGATGGTACACCCGGACATCATCTTTATGCCCTATGCCGTACATGGGAAGCATACATGTGACATACAGCATACCCATTACAAACTAAAGGCTTTGGCATAAAGCCAGATGTGGGGCTGCCGGAAGGGGATCCCTATTGTAAAGAATACATCAACAGTGAAATGGAAGGGCATACTACAGTACATATGACACAAAAGACAATCCCAGCTATGGTGGATGTGGTCAGATGGACCCATTCTTATAGCTCTAGCCATTATGGTAAATGCATAACTTTTTCACACAAGACTGAGCACACACTGTAGCTCTAATAACAGATTGTAAATTTCTTCCTACTGTATGCACCCCCTAGAAAAACATTACTGGTAACAGCCCCAAAAGCTGATGTTGATCTGTGATTTTAAGTAGAGTTGCTGCTACTGAGATTTGTCTGCATACATCAACTGGACATAAGCTGATTTAAGTATATTTCCTTCATTTTATTGTGGTTGTTATAACTTGGGGACTGATTTCTCAGATCTAGCTCTGTTGAAACTGTCTTGTGTGTGTGTCTGAAGCTCTGCACTAGTTGTTAAACTGCACTGAAATTCCTTTAAGTGTTAATTAACTTGGGGGGTTTTCTGATAACTTTAAAACCTGTGTTGGTTACATCTCTGGTAATCATTTTAAGTAGAGTTGCTGCTACTGAGATTTGTCTGCATACATCAACTGGACATAAGCTGATTTAAGTATATTTCCTTCATTTTATTGTGGTTGTTATAACTTGGGGACTGATTTCTCAGATCTAGCTCTGTTGAAACTGTCTTGTGTGTGTGTCTGAAGCTCTGCACTAGTTGTTAAACTGCACTGAAATTCCTTTAAGTGTTAATTAGCTTGGGCGGTTTTCTGATAACTTTAAAACCTGTGTTGGTTACATCTCTGGTAATCATTTTAAGTAGAGTTGCTGCTACTGAGATTTGTCTGCATACATCAACTGGACATAAGCTGATTTAAGTATATTTCCTTCATTTTATTGTGGTTGTTATAACTTGGGGACTGATTTCTCAGATCTAGCTCTGTTGAAACTGTCTTGTGTGTGTGTCTGAAGCTCTGCACTAGTTGTTAAACTGCACTGAAATTCCTTTAAGTGTTAATTAGCTTGGGGGTTTTCTGATAACTTTAAAACCTGTGTTGGTTACATCTCTGGTAATCATTTTAAGTAGAGTTGCTGCTACTGAGATTTGTCTGCATACATCAACTGGACATAAGCTGATTTAAGTATATTTCCTTCATTTTATTGTGGTTGTTATAACTTGGGGACTGATTTCTCAGATCTAGCTCTGTTGAAACTGTCTTGTGTGTGTGTCTGAAGCTCTGCACTAGTTGTTAAACTGCACTGAAATTCCTTTAAGTGTTAATTAGCTTGGGGGTTTTCTGATAACTTTAAAACCTGTGTTGGTTACATCTCTGGTAATCATTTTAAGTAGAGTTGCTGCTACTGAGATTTGTCTGCATACATCAACTGGACATAAGCTGATTTAAGTATATTTCCTTCATTTTATTGTGGTTGTTATAACTTGGGGACTGATTTCTCAGATCTAGCTCTGTTGAAACTGTCTTGTGTGTGTGTCTGAAGCTCTGCACTAGTTGTTAAACTGCACTGAAATTCCTTTAAGTGTTAATTAGCTTGGGGGTTTTCTGATAACTTTAAAACCTGTGTTGGTTACATCTCTGGTAATCATTTTAAGTAGAGTTGCTGCTACTGAGATTTGTCTGCATACATCAACTGGACATAAGCTGATTTAAGTATATTTCCTTCATTTTATTGTGGTTGTTATAACTTGGGGACTGATTTCTCAGATCTAGCTCTGTTGAAACTGTCTTGTGTGTGTGTCTGAAGCTCTGCACTAGTTGTTAAACTGCACTGAAATTCCTTTAAGTGTTAATTAGCTTGGGGGGTTTTCTGATAACTTTAAAACCTGTGTTGGTTACATCTCTGGTAATCATTTTAAGTAGAGTTGCTGCTACTGAGATTTGTCTGCATACATCAACTGGACATAAGCTGATTTAAGTATATTTCCTTCATTTTATTGTGGTTGTTATAACTTGGGGACTGATTTCTCAGATCTAGCTCTGTTGAAACTGTCTACCCCACCCCCCCTCCCTGTTCTTGGATGTAGTTTAAATTTGGTGGCTTTTGCAGTGCCCGCCCCACTGTAGATTTGATCTAGGACACTCCCCCAGTCCCTTCTTTACCGCATTCTCTCTAATAAACCCTTTCTGCACTTGCTTTTAGTCCTTTTAATTTAATTACATTTTTTTCATACTGTGTGTGGACTAATATTGCTACATACTCAAGTGTGCCAGCTTGCACTGCATGTGAATTGTTTTTATAGCATTTACTGTCTGTTTTTTTCCTTGTCGCTGTAAAAAAAAATCTCTTGTTTTCCTGCCTTACTGAACTAGAGTAGTCCAGTTTCAGAGTTGCTGATCCCTGGGCTTTGTTTTTAGTTCCGGTTACTGATCCATTGCCTTATTAGGAAGGAGGGAAGTTTCTTTGCTTACCAGTGGGAGTGGGAAGCACTGAGCAGCCTTTTTGTCCGATTTGGTGAAATTTCAGCCAGAAACTAGAAGTCCATTGGTCGTATTGGGCCAGTTCCTTGCTCCTTTCAGCCCCCTGCTATAAAACACGCTAAACGTGCGTTTTCCAGCTTGTACCAACTCAGCACAGATCCTCGTGGTGGCCTGCAGAGTGATCCAAGCAGCAGAGAGCTAAAAGAGTGACTTTCTACCAGATATAAGTATTTTTGTGGCTTTCCCACTGTTATTAAGCTAGCGACTGCATTTCGCCTGTTTTACTGCTACTTTAAGTGATTTCTGCATTTTACACTGTTTATTGCACTTTAAGTTACTAATTGTTGCAAATTGTTTCTGTAGGCTACACACTAAAGTGCGCTAGCCGATTTACAGCATTTATAGCATTTACTGTCTGTTTTTTTCCTTGTCTCTGTAATAAAACAAAAAATCTCTTGTTTTCCGCCTTACTGAACTAGAGTAGTCCAGTTTCAGAGTTGCTGATCCCTGGGCTTTGTTTTTAGTTCCTGTCACTGATCCATTGCCTTATTAGGGAGGAGGGAAGTTTCTTTGCTTACCAGTGGGAGTGGGAAGCACTGAGCAGCCTTTCTGTCCGATTTGGTGAAGTTTCAGCCAGAAACTAGTAGTCCATTGGTCGCTTTGGGCCAATTCTAGCTCCTTTCAGCCCCTGCTATAAAACACGCTAAACACGCGTTTTTCCAGCTTGTACCAACTCAGCACAGATCCTCGTGGTGGCCTGCAGAGTGATCCAAGCAGCAGAGAGCTAAAAGAGTGACTTTCTACCAGATATAAGTATTTTTGTGGCTTTCCCACTGTTATTTTAGCTAGCGACTGCATTTCGCTTCTGTTTTACTGCTACTTTAAGTGATTTCTGCATTTTACACTGTTTATTGCACTTTAAGTTACTAATTGTTGCAAATTGTTTCTGTAGGCTACACACTAAAGTGCGCTAGCCGATTTACAGCATTTATAGCATTTACTGTCTGTTTTTTTCCTTGTCTCTGTAATAAAACAAAAAAATCTCTTGTTTTCCTGCCTTACTGAACTAGAGTAGTCCAGTTTCAGAGTTGCTGATCCCTGGGCTTTGTTTTTAGTTCCTGTTACTGATTCATTGCCTTATTAGGGAGGAGGGAAGTTTCTTTGCTTACCAGTGGGAGTGGGAAGCACTGAGCAGCCTTTCTGTCCGATTTGGTGAAGTTTCAGCCAGAAACTAGTAGTCCATTGGTTGTTTTGGGCCAATTCCTAGTTCTTTCAGCCCCTGCTATAAAACACGCTTAAACACGCTTTTCCAGCTTGTACCAACTCAGCACAGATCCTCGTGGTGGCCTGCAGGGTGATCCAAGCAGCAGAGAGCTAAAAGAGTGACTTTCTACCAGATATAAGTATTTTTGTGTCTTTCCCACTGTTATTTATACTAGCAACTGCATTTCTCTTGTTTTATTGCTACTTTAAGTGATTTCTGCATTTTACACTGTTTATTGCACTTTAAGTTACTAATTGTTGCAAATTGTTTCTGTAGGCTACACACTAAAGTGCGCTAGCCGATTTACAGCAATTACTGTCTGTTTTTTTCCTTGTCTCTGTAATAAAACAAAAAATCTCTTGTTTTCCGCCTTACTGAACTAGAGTAGTCCAGTTTCAGAGTTGCTGATCCCTGGGCTTTGTTTTTAGTTCCTGTTACTGATCCATTGCCTTATTAGGAAGGAGGGAAGTTTCTTTGCTTACCAGTGGGAGTGGGAAGCACTGAGCGCCTTTTGTCTGATTTGGTGAAGTTTCAGCCAGAAACTAGTAGTCCATTGGTCGCTTTTGGGCCAATTCCTAGCTCCCTTCAGCCCCTGTTATAAAACACGCTAAACGCTGTAAGCGCCGATGAAGCGGAGTTACCACTGTTGCACACAAGAGCAGCGGTTAAACAAGGTTAAACTATTTGGGCCATCTAAATTCCACTCTTCCAATTTTCCCTTAAAACTACCTTCCTCGAGCTGTACTGCTGATCTAACCAGCATATCCTATAACTGAAAAGTTCATCTCTACTTGATTCCCAAGTAGACTATTCTCTATCTGTAAAGCCTAGCACTTACTCCTACAGTACTTGCACCTTGATAAAGCACTCTTATTATAGATAGTACCCCACCAGCCTAAAACCCACTTCCCGGAGTCCTTTGAAAGTCTCTTTATCTACTACTTCTAGTATGTCGAGGGATCAGTTGCTAGTGTCCTCTCCAGCTCAACTGGTGAACCTGGGAATATTGAGGCAATGTTACAACTGCCTCATGTACACAGACAATCCTCTCCTTCTCCCACAAAACACAAATACATGCGAGATGCAACTATACGGCCAAACTGGAGGCTGAGCTCTCTCAACATAGGACTGGCAAGACCAGACAGGAGGAGAAGGTAACCACACACAATACATACCCAGTCACACATGGTACCATCACAACTTCAAATCATACACATACTCACACAAAGACATACTCGAGGCTCTGATCAAAAATTTACCAAAACAGCAGAGGCCACCAAAGCAGACACCCAAACAACTACCACCTCACGACCCAACACATGCAACACATAGACCACACAGTCAGAGTGTCAAACAGTCACAGCCCTTAAGGCCAAACAAAATGCCAGACACACTTGTCATTGGTGATTCCATAGTCAGACACACTGACGCCCCGCCACCAGACTGAGTAAAGAGAAGGTCACAGTAAGCTGCCTGTCAGGCGCTAGAATCCGCCACATAACGCAAGCACTCAGGTCTCTCAACAGCAGGTACAAGTACGACTCAGTCATTGTCCACGCTGGTGTCAACGACCTGAGACGGACCTCCTGGACTACATGAAAAGGGACATCGAGGAGCTCTCTGATTATGTAGCCCAGGCAGGTATGACCCTGACCTTGAGCAGTATCCTACCTTCACCTAGAATGATGCCACAATACAGTGATAAGATGATCAGCTTTAATAATTGGCTTAAATTCTGGTGTCATTCAAAGGGGATCCAATGTCTGTCTGCCTGGGATGACATGCTGGACAAGCCACGCTGCTTCTCAAGGGACGGCTTGCACCTGTCACCCCTGGGCTTCCGGATATTGGCAAAGGCTCTTGCCACCCCATAGTGCCTTTTTAGGCAAGGCTCAAATTCTAAACCTACCACCCTAGAACACCAAAAAGGAAAAACTAAGGGTAATGCTGCTCAATGCCAGAAGTCTCAATCTCAAGATGCACGCACTGAGGCCCTTCTCAATATGGAGAACATCGATGTCTGTGCTGTGACAGAAACCTGGTTCAAGGCTCCTGAGAGCACCCCAGCACTAACAGGTTTCACCTCATATCATGCTCCGCCCCAAAATCCTGACAACACTAAGAAAGGAGGGGGTGTCCATATTCATAAAGGACACCCACACCTCAAGGTTGGTGGCAACGCATGATGCATCGGAGACCATCCAGGTGCAATTAACCATAGGCAAGACTGCTCTGCAATTTGTAGCATGTTACAGGCCACCCTCTCAAACTCAGGAACCTCACATGGCCTTCCTGAAAACATTGGAGGATAAATGTATCTCCAAACACCATCATACTAGGTGACTTTAATACCCTAATATAGACTGGGAACACTACTCAAGCCCTAACACTCTAACCCAAAGATTCCTGGAGTTCATAAACTCAAATGCCATGGAACAACTAGTCACCATCCCCACAAGAGGAGAAAACATACTTGATCTCATCATCACGAACATGGGATCAAAATGTTCAACACCGAAGTATACCCCTCACTGGTGAGATCAGATCATAAACTAATCTCGCTGGAGGTCCTCATCCCGCCCCACCTGAAACAAAAAGACCACAGTGAAAAACTTCTCAAAAGCCGATTTCACACTTCTAAAACTAGTGTGGTCTCCTTTAAGGCCCCTGAGCCAGTGGTAAACATTACTCAAACCGCTGAATCACTTACAAATGCCTTCTACCAGCACCTACAGGACTGCATGGATCAGGCAATCCCAAACAAAACTAAGACTCTCTGTACCAAAGGCAAGCGCCCAGTCTGGTGGACCCCAGCCATAAACAAGCTCTACAACAAAAGGAGGAAGCTACTACAAGATAGAGCAAAATCCTTGAAAGGTAAGACACCTTTGATCATTATAAGTAAAAAACTAAGAGCTCTCATAAAATCATCCAAGGCAAATTTTGAGAGAAAAATCGCCAAGGACTCTAAAGAGAATCATAAGGCCTTCTTTAGCTATGTTAGAAACCTAGGAGGAAACTCCCAGATATGCTCAGAATTAGTTCAAAATGATGTGAAAATTACTGAACCTACACACATTGCCAACATACTGGCTGACAGGTTCTGTGCAAACTTCTCCCTCCCAAAAGGAGAGATATCTATTCCAGAGGATTGTAGCCCCCCAAACATCTCCAACGCCCAGGTGAGAACTGCCCTCACTAAGGCAAAAAACAGCATCCATGGGACCGGATGGTGTCCCCGGCTGTGTGCTTCATGAACTCAACGAGGAATTAAACCCACAGTTAGGACAGCTGTTTAATCTTAGCCTCACCTCAGGATACGTACCCAAGGAGTGGCGCACGGCCACTGTGGTCCCACTTCATAAGGGCGGTGCCTCCACAGACCCTGGAAATTACCGCCCCATTAGCTTGACAAGCCTTATCTGCAAAGCCATGGAGAGGATCATAATGGAACTCATAAATAAAGACATAGGGAACTTGCAGACTTTGGATCCAACTCAGTTTGGCTTTGTCAAAGGCAGATCCTGCCTCTTAAACTTGGTTGACTTTTTCGAGACAGTCACCAAGGCCATTGATGAGGGAAAGGCAGTCCATACAGCCTACCTCGACCTGGCAAAGGCCTTCGGCACAATACCCCACTCAGGTATCATCGAAAACTCATCAGCTTGAATGTAAACCCATACATCACAAGATGGGTTGCAAACTGGCTAAGTGACAGAACCCACAGGGTCAGAGTTGCTGGAGCCATGTCAGACTCAAAGCCTGTCACAAGTGGTGTCCCACAGGGCTCAGTCCTGGGTCCACTCTTGTTCGGCATCTACTTTTCTGAAGTACAAGCAAACACAGGAGGGTTATGGCTGACAAAGTTTGCAGATGACTGCAAACTGGGCCATAGTCGAAAACACATCTGACACAGATATCCTCCAGAAGGGCCTCACAGAAATGGATAACTGGTGCCAGAGCCATGGCCTGAAGTTAAACGCCAAAAATGCATAGTCATACCCTTTGGGAAAACAAGGCTACCCCTAGCTACCATATAGGTGGCAATCCACTGAGCACAGAAAAAGTCATCAGAGATCTGGGGACCCAGGTTGACAGTAGCCTTCGCTTGACACTCATGTTGCTAAAGTAGTTAGGAAAACCTTCTATATCACCCACCTGATCATGAAGGGATTCACATCTAGATCAAGGGAGGTCATCGTCCCCTGTACTCATCACTTATTAGACCTATGATTGAGTACAATGCCCTGCTCGAATGTATCTGACCAGACACCTGCTGCAGCTTGAAAGGCCCCAAAAGTTCCTCACCAAAAGGATAAAGGGTCTCAAAAATATGTCTTATGCTGCCCGACTGAAAGAACTCCAGCTCTATTCAGTCTCATACCGCTTGCTCAGAGGTGACCTGTGCCTGACATATAAGGCCATGTCAAACCCAGATTTGATGAATATGCTTCACCTCAAAAATCTAGATCCCTCAGAACCACAAGGGCGGGAGACTTAAACCTTGACACGGTTATAAATAGAACGTGCTGGAGGGACAGATTCATCACCCAGAGACTCCCTATGCTGTGGAACAAAATCCCGGTACATGTGAGGCAGAGCACCTCTCTGGTCTTGTTCAAGAGGAATCTTGACCAATGGATGGGAGATTGCAGATATACCCCAGGGATTACTTCAGCGTCACTGCTTGACAGAGGCACAGCAAAATGATAGGCATAGTTTTTATTCAAACTAAAGGGGTGGCGAAAGCCACATAACTATGGGCTAGGCTTATAAATGCCCTTGGGCAGATAGCCTAGTATGAACCTATGAACCTATGAACCTATAAACATCCAGCTTATGTTTTGCAAAGGTATTCAGTGGAAATGAATGCATACATACCATCAAGTGCTATGTTTCTGAAAAAGATTACCAAGGTAGTTACAGCTCTGCCAGTGTGACTTTTAGCAACTAATGGGAATGGACTTTAGTACAGCAAACTTTTAAGCAATCGGATACTGTCTGGAAAGGGTCAGTTTATTTATTTACATTTGTTAACAGGGCTAGTCTAACTGGATACATGTCCATTTTCAGTAGAGGCCCGGGGAGAAAAGCTCCAAGTATAGGCAAAAATATCAACAATATTAATATGAAATACAAAATGTTAAGCTGCATACTATAGTGCAGATAATAACCATAATTGAGAAAGAGAGAATAAAAGTGTACAGAGATTATTTGGTGAGGAGAGAGCGAACATAAAATGTAGAATAATATAGAATATTAGAGGGGAAATACACAATGAGTAGTAATTTCTAACACTCTAAGAATAAGGGAAAAAAAGAATAGTGAATTTTTTTTTTTTTTTTTTAAAGAGAGGAATAGATAGAGGTTAGCTTAAATGAGAGAACAGGCAGGCAACATAGTTCAGTAGTGTAGGACAGAGAAAGGTTTGAGCAATATACTACAGTAGAAAAGTGAAATAAAAGGAGAGCAGGACTGGGTGGAGTGGATAATCAGTCAGGGTTAGTACAGGGACACAACCAGTGAATTTTAAGATGTTCTTTGAGATGATTTTTAAAAAGATGTGCGGAGGAGAGAGAAGACAGTTCACTTGGTAGCAAGTTCCAGGCTTTTCCCACTGTGTTTGTGAAAAGTGAGTCCCCAGCTTTGTTGTTAGATTTAATAGTGGAGACTAGGAGCCTACTGACTGAGCAAAGAGTTGTAAGGTTTTTGTATGGGGTAGTCAGATTAGTGAGGATAGGGGTATTATTAGGGTGGTGAAGTATCTTTTGGGTTATAGTAAGT
This sequence comes from Protopterus annectens, assembly GCF_019279795.1. Classification (NCBI taxonomy): domain Eukaryota; kingdom Metazoa; phylum Chordata; order Ceratodontiformes; family Protopteridae; genus Protopterus; species Protopterus annectens. The sequence goes on along the minus strand of NC_056749.1, from coordinate 487,377,751 downwards.
TGGTGACACAGTGGCTGGTGCTGCAGTTCTAGCCATCCCAATTGTTTGAGGCTGAGACAGTGGTGGGTTCTGAAAGGTTTACCAGTGGCAAATCTGGCTATGTTATTACAGCTAGTTGCGAGTTTAAGGTTGTTTTTAGAAAAATTGGTATTAATGGCAGAAGCATAGTACAGGGTAGAGATCAGGTGGGTCTAGGCAATTGTGGTTCTAGCTGCTGGGGTCAGAAATGGTTTAATTCTATACAGGGAACCTAGTTTTTTTGTTGACAGATTTTATGGTAGTGTTAATATGATCGTCATAGGTGAGGTTATCTATGGTGATCCCCAGGAGACGGGTTGTATCATCAGGGGATATGGTGGCTCCATTGTTAGAGATTATTGTGAAGTGAATTTGTGGTGATTTTTGAGTAGGTGCAAAGAGTAATAACTGTTTTTTTGGGGTTCAGGAGGAGACAGTGTTGCATGAACTAATTTTCCACAGTCTGAAAAAACGATTGTGTGAGGGTCTGGAGTAAAGTTGAGGTTCCATATTAAAGTTGAATCATCAGCATATTGTATGCAGGTGGCTTGAGGAATTTTGGTATTTAGTTCATTAATAAACATAGAAAAGAGAAGAGGGCCAATGATTGAGCCTTGAGGTACTCCAATGTTTACAGGGAGGGGAGTTGAGAGCTTATTATTCCAAAGGACTGCTTGCTGTCGGTTGTTTAAATAGGATTTAAACCATAGTAATGCCTGTGTGTCTAGTGAATGGGCTTGTAGTATCTCAAGGAGCAAACAATGGTTGACCATATCAAAGACTTTTGAAAGGTCGATAAATAGAGCGGAAGAAAGAGTTATTGTTACGATTTTTGTTTATACAGTCAGAAAAGGATAGCAGGGCAGTTGTAGTGCTGTGGAATGGTCTAAAGCCATGTTGGCAGTTAGCAAGTAAGTTGCTGCAAAGGAAGTGATCAAGAAGATGTTGGTGAATACATTTTTCCATTATTTTATCTATTGGAGAGAGTAGGGCGATTGATCTAAAGCTGGAAATATCAGTTGATGTCCCACCTTTATGTAGTGGGATGATATGAGAGACCTTCCATATAAAAGGGATTTTACTTTTTGAGGTAGTTCTATTTGTAAGCATGGAAATAGGGTAGGTGATGGCTTTGGCTGCAGTTGTGAAACTTTGTGGCCCAGAGATTTATTTGAAAAAAAAAAACTAAAAGGCGGTCATCTGTATGAATGGCCCACATAATATTCCTCGTGTCAGTTAATAGCCACACAGTTTAGCAAGTATTCTCCATTGTAAGAGAAAGCAGGAAAGAAAACTAGTTAAGGTTATGTACTGCTTTAACTCGTGTAGGTATCAAATCTGTTCTGGTGAAAAATAAAATACTGCAGTTTAGCACAAGCACAACTTTCAGAAATCTTTCCAGTTAAAGTAATGGTTACCCAGAAAAATATGCCCCAGGTGAATTTTGTTTTCAACTACAGTACCAACACTCTCAAGGGCAGCTTAAGACAATTTTTCTAAAAGTGAAACAGCAGTCTCGTTGAGTGAGCAACAGAAAAAAATGGGCCATGAAAAAGGCTTTGGAAACTTTTAAGAAAGCTATGCAAAAATGTACTTCAAAGGCTTAACTTAAGCCAGAATCAAAAATATTTTCCAGATACTCAGAAGCACATTTGCTTAAGTACATTTACCATACATAACAGGAGGAGGTTCAAATGATCACTGCTTCAAGTAACCTAAACTATACAAGTTTATTGTCTGCAAGCTTCAGGGTGCCTTCCACACACCCAAACCAATACTCTGTTTGAAAACAGCTTTAAAAAAAATAGAGTAGTTTGGGTGCCAACCCATTCAGAATTTCATGCCAACTCAAACAGGAAGGCAAGAAGCCCTAAAAATGTCAATACTATGAAAATAAACATTGAGGTCTGCACCTTGACAATCAAAACATATAGAAATATGGGGATGATAGAAAGGAGCAACTACTGCAGCAGTGATCATTCAAACATCTACTGTTTTGTTAAGTTCACTTACACAACTGTACCATGTTCATCATACTGATCACAGATGCAGTAGCCTTAGCTATAAGCCTAGACTACCATAACTTTAACTGATTGGGAGAAGAAAGATGAAGAGTTCAGCACCCCTATAGACTTGTCCTAGCAAAGCTTACCTTAGTCCTGGGGAAGGAATCTAGTTTGTAGTGCTTTGTAAAGATACACAAAAAGAATAAGCTGTTGGTTCTATACTTCTGGAATGCACCCTATCTTAAAAAGCAACAGCCGAACCCCAAGGCTCTGGAAGAATGAGCCTTGACCCTGCCTGGAATTGCCTTGTTGTGGTGGGTGTAACAAAAGTTAATAGCAGGATACAACCATTTGGAAATAGGCTGCTTTGACACAGGTGATCCTTTCTTTTTACTTTCATAAAAAGTGAAAAACTAATCAGAGTCCCTGAAAGGCTTACTTCTGTCAAGATAATATCAAAGTGATCTGTGGACATCCACAGTATGGAGCTCCTATATTTTTATGTTCTGGAAAGAATATAGGAAGATGAAGAGCTTGGCTCAAAATAAACTCTGATACCATTTTATCCATAAATGATGGATTAGCTCTTAAGGAAACCTCATATTTGTGTCAAATGACAAGGTTTACCCACCATAAGAAACTGGAATTCAGACACTGTTCTTGCAGAAGTCAGAGCAATCAGAAAAAATGGTTTCCATGTTAAGATCCTCAAGTCATCCTGATGAGTGGGTTCAAATGGAGGCACAGTTAAGTTTTCCAAGACAAAATTCAGATCCCAAGGAAACGCCACCAGTTTTCTAATAGTCTTGGTTTGTAACACATTTCACAAACATTTTTACATGTGAATACAATGAAAGGGGATTCGTAGACATGTGCTGAAATGGCAAACAGGTGCATCTTGATGGCAGAGTAAGACAAGCCAGGGGATAACTCAAACAATTAATGCACAACCAGAGAAAGACTTGCATTAAGAGAGTCTTGATTCTTGTTTTGGTACCAACTTGAAAAACGTTTCAAACTGCTAATTTAATATTTCCTAGTAGCAGGTTTTCTTGCCTCCTCTAATGCCTGCTGCACATAATAAAAATATGTTCAGAGAGGTCTCCAAAAAGTGTGTAAGAAAATAACCAAAACCCAAAGTACACATTAAACAATTAAAATAAGATGAATACAAACAAAGGAAGCAGTGGAGCTAGTAAAATAATATTTAATATGGTAAGCGCTTTCACAACAATAAAATTCGCTTCATCAGACCCACGAGATTTAACAATGTCATTCAAGAGAAGAATATTTACTGCACTTGTTTTAGTGTTTTCATTCTCATTCCATTACAACTTCTTCAAAAATGCCTAAAAAAATCTGCAGGAGATTCAGATGGGCATGTTCAAGTGAATCTCCTCATAGTTTCTGAGGAGCTCTGCAGCAGATGGTCCCAATACTAACTCTGTCTCAGCAAGAAATTAAAAATGAAAGTTATGCACTTTCCATAATGCTAGCTCCATGCTGTCTTGTTCCATCTGGCTCAACAGATGGATTACTAAATCCAGCCTCTGTGCTTTTTCCAAGAAATTGGATCCAGGGTTCTAGCTCCTCCCTTTCCCATAATCCCTCTAGTTCCTATATTACATCAGAACACGTTTGCCGGCTTTGCCCCTAGTTCTCCTTCCAAAGGACACAAAGACTCATCAAACCTATGTAAATAAAGGATTAACAGCTCCAAGCTGCCAAAAAAGACAAGGACCTGGTCAGGTCAAATGGATCAGCCAAGGGCCATAATAAGGACAATTTGGGAGTGGGGACAGAGGGAGGGAATATTCAGCCAGATGAAACGAGACAATGTGGGTAGAATAGTTGTGTAAAATCTTGCCATAACCACAGTTGTCCTTCTCTTCCATGCTGCAGTATTCCAAACCCTTGGGTTATCCTCTCTTGCTACCTGAACGTACGGCCAGTACACAAAACCTTCTAGTTACTACAAGGTACGTGGGACAAAGTTACGTCTGCACGTACCATTCCTCAGAACTTCTCTGTCACCAGTCGAATGTCAGCTGTTCCTGCCGCACTGGCTGTTTGATCATCTTTTCAAAGGTAAGTACTCCGTTGGGGACACTTTGTTCTTTTGGGTCACTGCATGTCTGTTTAGGTTCATGTCCTACCTTGAAGCTTTCCCCAAAATCAGACACTCAACCAGGAGTGCAGACAAATAGCAGTACTGGTGTCTGCCACCCTTGCCTTGCAGTGCCATCAGCTCTACTGGACAGCAAATTTATAGGCACATTGGCCACAGACTGTGGGATAGATAGCTGCGACTCCACCAATTTTTGGATAATGACATGTACATTATTCCAAAAGGATTTGGACAGTCCTTTAGTCAGATCTCCCTGAAAATGGGTTATACAGGTCAGTTAATTCACTGTGCAAACATCTCTGAAGTCTAAGTTCATTTCCCAAATCTGTCCAGCACCCGCAAGTCCATGTTCGGGTGGGGGGAGTGGAGGGGTGAACAGACTCTCTCGGATGGCTGCCACAACCACCATGGCATCTACTTGGGGATCCTTGCTCCAATGGGACATCATCCTAGGGCCAGCCAATATTTTGTCTGGATTCCATGGGATAGACTCCAGCACTTCAGGTTCCTTCCATGCCCACTGAGAAACCAGGTTTATCAGCTCATTAGCAGGTGGGACCAACAGGTAAATGAGACAAGCCTCAAAATTCTCGAGGAGTATCAACTGTTCTGGAGATGAGGTTTTAGTAAACCCATCTCCTCTGCTTCATCAATTTTAGAATATGGATGAAAATACATATATAAAAGGCAGGAGCCACCAGGTCGAATCATAGTTTTATTAAAACAGTAAAACAATAAAACCAAGTACATGATAAGTACTTTTGGGTCAAAGCCCTTCATCAGATAACATTCAACATATAGATTACAATTTAAAATATTGTTTGACCAATCTGACATCAGTATTGTACCCTCCTTTTCTTCAATGCAGGTTTTAAAGGAACAATTCCATTTAAACCTGGAGCCTTATCTACCCCTAGTCTAATGATCCGCTTCCTCTCACGATACTCAGTATGGTTAACTAAATCACCTCCCCCAATGTTGTTACTTTGCCCTATGTTCTTTTGCACATGTTGGTACAATGCATCATGTATATTCACAATTTTAGAATATCTCCAGATGAGCTGTCTTACAGAGGGAATCTAGGGGACCCTCCCTTTACTCAAAATCGGTATCCTCAGTGATAGAGTCAGAGGATAAGTCAAGATGCCCTATTTTGCAGACCCGTTTCCTATGGCCCTTCCCCATAGGGACTTCTGCAGAAGGGTCAGAGAATTGGATGGGGGAACATGCCAGACAAGAATCCGTGAAGCTGACTGTTCCTGTCTAACAGGATTAGCAGATACAGACAAAGAATCCAGGGGGGGGGATCAACTTTGTTGTCTACTTAAAATATTTTCTTCATGCTATGCAGTGCCTTCTCTCTCTGTTTTGAACAGTGTGCATACTGTTCTTTCTCAATCTCAATATTGTTGTCCATTGCAAGCTTACAGTACAAGTTTCAATATTCACTGACATCCAAAATTTTACACATTTCTAAGAAGCTAGAAGCAGTTTTTAAACTGAAGACCATTAATATTCACATGGTACTTGTGTCACAAAACTGATGCATCTAAACATGGACTGGACACCACACAGTAGTTCAAAACATTTACATTCATACTTGTGCAATCTCTAATCCTCTGTACCATCTGACTATCAATTACTCGTTTCCTTACATCTGTACCATACAGACTGCTTTTGCAAGTCACATCAAAAAAGCATGTCACCAAATGGAAAGAACTTGTAATTGGTGATAATGACTCTTGTTCACAGCATACTGTGGCATTTATTTACAACTGTGAATCACAAATAGTGGAATACTCCACTCCCTGCACACTCCTACCCCCCCTATGCAGACAAGCAATGGCCTTGTGGAACACAGCACTGACCTACAAGCACAATTCCTGCCAGGAAAGAAAAACAGACTGGCAGATTCTGCAGGCCTTGGGATTCATGGCATCTTGCATACTACTAATACCATTTGCAAAACCGCATATGAGAAAATTACAATGGTATCTGAAAAGCGTATGGACCCAACACAGCCACAGCTTGGAAACAATTCCACTCATTCTTTGCCTTCAACAGGAGTTTCTATGGTGGGCTCAGGCATGTCACCCTCAACAAGGGTCAGCCTTTTACATGCAAATAATACTCTACTCAAATATTCATATTTGCCTTGCATAGAATTTCAGTCTTTTGCCTTATTATTCCTTATGCATACTACTGTCGTCTCCTTATATTTGTGGGTACTACTACTACTACTACTATCTGCACATATTTATTGGTGTTTTTTTTTTTTTGGTCTACTTTTTTAGTCAACTTTGTAGTCTCTTAAAATATTTTCTTCATGCTATGCAGTACCTTCTCTCTCAGTTCTGAACAGTGTGCATATTGTTCTTTCTCAATCTCAATATTGTTGTCCATTGCAAGCTTACAGTACAAGTTTCAATATTCACTGACATAGTACAGTTTTGTACCTACCATAAATGTAGATGTTCGAGTGTTCACACTGCTGCAGTCATCACATTTGGGTTATCCTGCCGTCAGGCGGTCCCGCAGTCGGCCCGAGTTCCAAAGTCTTGGTCCGACATCGGTTGCTGTTGCTTCTTCCCTGACGTCAGTGCGCCAGGGGTATACAAGATGCATCAGACGCCATTTTCTTCAGTTTTTCTTGCCCCAGACGTCAGGTGCCCCCAATAGGTAGGCAATACATATTGCTATATAAAAACATACATATAAAAATAAAAATACCTTCAGTCACAAGCAAACACACCACAGAGGTTGTATAGGATAGAAAGGTATAGTTAAGTCCAGCTAGTTCAGAGGGGATGGAGGGAGGGTAACCTGGACTGCAGCAGTGTGAACACTCGAACATCTACATTTATGGTAGGTACAAAACTGTACTATGTTCGTGTTACACTGCTGCAGTCATCACACTTGGGTTGAATCCCAAAGCTAAGGATGGGTGGTGGAACTAAACAGGGTTTGGAGAGGCTAGTAGGCCCTGCAGAACTGCAGTGGCAAAGCCAGCTCTGGTTTTAGAATATAGATGTAAGTGATGGTGCTTGGCAAAGGTGTGCGCACTGAACTCCAACTTGCAGCCACCAAAATATCCTTGGTTGGTATCCCTCTGAGGAAGGCTGTTGATGTTGTTGTAGCCCTGGTGGAATGGGGCCTGATGTTACCAGGCAGAGATTTCCCATGGTGTGTGTACCAGAAACGGATACAATGTCCTATCCATTTTAAAATGGTCTGTTTTGAGATAGCTTTTCCTTGAGATCCTGCAGCATAGGATACAAAGAGCTGGACAGTTTTCCTGAAAGCCTTAGTTTTATCCAAATAGTAACGCAATTGCCTGTGAATGTCCAAAAAGTGTAGGAGCCTTTCCCCTTTGTTCTGGAGGTTTGGATAAAAGGCGGGCAAATGAATGGTTTGGGTTTAGGGCCACACTAGATATCACCTTTGGCATAAAGGAAGGGTTAGTCCGTAAAGAGACTCTGTCTTGATGAAAAATGATGAAAGGCTCCACTGCCATTAGGGCCTGTAGTTCTGAGACTCTTCGTGCTGAAGTTATTGCTAGCAGCAGGGCAGTTTTCCATGATAGGAACTGTAGATCAGCTGTGAAAGCTGGTTCAAAGGGCGAAAGTGTAAGCTTTTCCAAAACAAAGTTGAGATCCCAAGTTGGTGTTGGTGCTCTCCGGTGCGGTCTTGTGTTCTTAGCCCCTCTGAGGAACTGTCTAAGTAATGGATGTGAAAATACAGGAGGATCCGTGCTGTATTGAGCTGAAATAGCTGAGAAGTGGATCTTAACAGATGAGAAGGAAAGTCCTTTGTGCAACATCTCAGTTAAATATTGCAGAACCTGAGGCTTGGGACAAGGGGATTTTGGCCTTTAGCCTGGTTCCAGGTGCAGAATCTTTTCCATTTGTCTGAACAGACTTACCTGGTGCTGGGCCTCCTGGCCTGCAGAATGATGTCCATCACAGCTTTAGAGAGAAGTGTTGACTGGTTGTTTAGGCAATTTGCCATGCAGCCAGATTTAAAGTCTTGAGCTGGCTGTGTAGAATTGGATTGTTTTGCTGAGCGAGCAGGTAAGGAATAGTAGGTAAAATCCATGGTGGGCATTGAGCCATGTTCCTTAGTATTGGATAACAGTGTTGACGTGGCCAGTCTGGAGCAATGAGTATCATTTGTGGCCTCTCTAATCTGGCTTTCAGCAGTACCTTTGCCAGAAGAGGCAGTGGAGGAAAGGCATACACTATCAATGTTTTCCAACTGAATGAGAGGGCATCCACTTTCCAAGCTAGTGTGTGGTATGTCCTTGTGCAGAATTTCCGTAGTTGGTAGTTTTGGGGGGAAGCAAACAGATCTATGTCTGAGCTCCCCCATTTTTGAGTTATCATTGTGAATACTTGTGGATCTAGTTTCCACTCGTGAGGATCTGTGATGTTTCTGCTTAGATAGTCTGCCAGTGCGTTTGTCTTTCCTGGCAGGAATTGTGCTTGTAGTTGAACTTGGTAGGTCAGTGCTGTGTTCCACAAGGGCACTGCTTGTCTGCATAGTGGGTAGGAGTGTGTGCCCCCTTGCTTGTTTATGTACCACATCACTGTGGTGTTGTCCGTCTTTATTAGGAGTTGTCCTGGATGTAGGAGGTCCTTGAAAGCTATTAGGGCATTTTGTACAGCTAGCACCTCTTTTTGATTGATATGTAGATGCCTTTGGTTTGCAGACCATTTGCCATGAATACCCTGTCCTGCCATGTGTGCTCCCCAGGCATAATCCAATGCATCTGTTGTTATAGTTTGCCTGGCTGTGGGTAAGGTAAAAGGCTGACCCTTGTTGAGGTGACATGCCTGAGCCCACCATAGAAACTCATGTTGAAGGCAGGGAATGAGTGGAATTATTGTTTCCAAGCTGTGGCTGTGTTGGGTTCATACGCTTTTCAGATACCACTGTAACTTCCTCATATGCAGTTTTGCAAATGGTATTAGTAGCATGCAAGATGCCATGAATCCCAAGGCCTGCAGAATTTTTCTTGCAGGGAGTTGGGTCTCTGTTGCCATCGTTTTGAAGTATTGAGTCAGTTGTCCTTGCTTGTCTGGCGTGAGATAAGCCTTCTGGGCCGTTGTATTTAAGCTGGCACCCAGGAATATTATGTTTTGTGAGGGCACTAGTTTTGACTTCTTTTCGTTTACTGTGTACCCTAGGCAACTTGGTAGGTTTTTGACAAACGCCAGATGCTTTATAGAATGTCCTTGCTTTCTGCTTGAATAAGGCAGTCGTCCAGGTATGGATATATTTGAATCCCTCTGTCTGCAGTATGCAATTACTGGTGCCAGGCATTTTGTGAAGACCATGGGCGCAGTAGATAAGCCAAAGGGCAGTGCAGAGAATTGGTAATGGGTTGAACCTGCAATAAATCGGAGGTATCTTCTGCAATTTTGTCTGATAGGGACATGCAGGTATGCCTCCTTGAGGTCCAACGTTACTAGCCAAGCCTTCTTGCCCAGCATGGGAAGAAGTTGCTGCAGTGTTAGCATCTTGAATTTGGGTACTTCCAGGTATGTGTTTAGAATTGAGAGGTCCAGAATGGGTCTCCAGGATTTGTCCTTTCGAGGAACTAGAAACAGTCTTGAGTAAAATCCTTGTCCTTGCTCCTGTGTAGGAACCTGTTGAATGGCTCATGTCCATGAGAGCTGAAATTTGCTTTTGAGCCTTTGCCCATTGATTTGGTGGCAGGTTTGGCATTTCTTTTATCCTTGGCAAAGTGTGAAAGTGGAATCTGTATCCTTGAGATACAATATTTATGACCCATTTGTCTTTTGTGATTATGTGCCAATTGTCTGCAAAAATTGCTAGTTTCCCCCCCAAGGGAGCTGCCAAGAGGGTTTTGCTCGGTAGTCTGAGGGGTACGTCATTGTGTTTGTCTTATGGTAGTTTGAGACCTGTCTTCTCCTCCTTTTTGGGTTGTGGCACTCTATTGTTGAGGTTGGTAAGAGCCTTGTGGCTGGCCTCTGCCTCTTGGGCATCTCTATCTGCCCCTCTGTGGTCTGGCAGAAGCTGGAAAGGACCAGTTTTTGGTTGGCCAATTTCTGCTGAAATGAGGGGGTTGAACCTGTAAGAAATCCTTGACAGTCTGCATAGATTTTGCCTTATCCTCCATTTTCTTTAAAACTTCTGCTTTTACACCAAATAAAACATCCTGTTGTAAAGGTGCATCCAATAACTTTGCTTTAACATGATTAGGTAAAGTTTGTTCTTTTAACCAAGCATGCCTACGTATGACAGACCCTGTCAATGCTGCTCTACAAGAAGCTTCCAATGAATCAAATCCACATTGCAAAGAATGTTTTCCCACTTGTTCAGCTGAATGCAACAAATCTTGCATTTCCTTGTAATCTGGCTGGTCTGTATGTGCGAGCATTTTTTGTTTTAATTGAGACATCAGATATTGTTGATATTTCAGCATGTGAAACTGACAATTTAAGGCCCTCATAGCTACAGTAGCGGAGGTATATACTTTCTTTCCCCGTCTGTCTAGTGCTCTAGAATCCCTTTCAGAGGGCACAGGATTTTTAGCAATAGAGGCCTTAACCCCTTTGGGACCCTGGGCAATGGTTTCCGGGTCAGCAACAGGGCTTTTATATAGGAATTTGTGTGAGTCAGGGTCACTGTAGTATCTGTCTGGTTTGGCTGGTGCTGGAGGTAGTGAATCTGGGTTAAGGCTAGATTCTGAATAAACATCATCCACAATATCTAACAGGTGGAATAGCTAGTGGTCTGTGCTGGGGTAGTAAAAGGAACTCTCGGAGCCTTTTCTTAGAATCAGAGTAATCCTGGCCTTCCCAGTGGAAATGTTCCCTCATAGTATGTAAGGTTTCCCCAAAAGAGTAGTTTTCTGGGGGAGTTGCAGAAGGGATAGACTCTTCAGCACCAGAATCTTCATAAGGGGGAAAAGAATATTTCTGTTCCTCAGAAGAGTCTGAGGAAATTGAAACCTGGTGAGAGGAAGCGTAGTCCTCCTCCTGCCTTGGCCTTTTATCAGGAGGGGATGGGAACCCCCGATTTTAAGTATTCAGCCATCTTAAGCATCTTTTTCTTAGGCATGGGGCCTTGTACTGGAGACTGCTGTACAGTCTTCTATGTTTTTAAGGGAGTTTTCAGTTTTGCATAGGATTTAATAGTGAGTGTAGTCGGTCTGAAGACACCTTCTGCAACTGAAGGCAGTTTCAACTGCACCTGAATCTCCTTCAAGTATGGAGTCAGAAGGGCCTAAAGGTAAAGGCTGTTGAGGCCTAGCAATCTCCGCTTGTGAATCGGATGTCGCCTGGGGTTCTAAATCAGCGGTCGTCAGGGGCTGCGTAGGCGCCTCACTGAAAACCGGAGAACTGGCAACTGGCCTAGTAGAGGCCTCTGAGTCCAGTTTGGGTTTCGGCTGTCTTTGCTTTTTTTTATGCATTTCGGTCGTCGGTTGGTCCGACGGCATGGTATAATTAAATTTCCTACCAAAATAATGTCGGGCAAAATCAAACCGACATTTAATAGTTCGTTTATTAAACCTAGCACAAAACCGACAACCTGTGACGTCGTGGTCTGGGCCTAGGCAAGGAATACAATAAGAATGAAAGTCCTTATGAGGTATTTGCTTCCCACAAGAAATGCAACTGTTAACTTTTTCTGACATCGGACTGAGGCAAGAAAAGGTTCCCCAACGGGGTACTTAGCTTTATGAAGACTTCGGTCTGAAATTAGATTTAAAAATCTCAGGAGTCGGCCGACCGGCACTTGCGAACTGCTTCTGCTTCGGGCACTGCGCGGCAAGAAAGACTGAAGAAAATGGAGTTGGATGCATCTTATATACCCCTTGCACACTGACATCAGGGAAGAAGCGACAGCAACCAACGCCAGACCAAGACTTTGGAACTCGGGCCGACTGCGGGACCGCCTGACGGCAGGATCACCCAAGTGTGATGACTGCAGCTGTGTAACACGATGAACATCCAAAATTTCACACATTTCTAAGAAGCTAGAAGCAGTTTTTAAATTGAAGACACTCAATATTCACATGGTACTTGTGTCACAAAACTGATGCATCTAAACATGGACTGGACACCACACAGTAGTTCAAAACATTTACATTCATACTTGTGCAATCTCTAATCCACTGTACCAACTATCAATTACTCGTTTCCTTACATGTGTACCATACAGACTGCTTTTGCAAGTCACATCAAAAAGGCATGTCACCAAATGGAAAGAACATATAACTGGTGATAATGACTCTTGTTCACAGCATACTGTGGCATTTATATACAACTGTGAATCACAAAAAGTGGAATACTCCACTCCCTGCAACAGATCGCAGAGCAGTAACATTATGGCTTCCTGGTACAGTTTTAAAACACTATGTAATCCAAATGGTATGCACACTTAGTGAGAGATTCATCTTCTAGAAAATTAATACATAGACCCATCTGACCTATCAGGAACGTGTGTGAAAAAGTGAAGCCACTGCTGTGTGTTCAGGCATTCTACTCAACTGTAACGCATCTCTAACAATGTATGTAATGCATATCTAACAATGTATGAAGCACCACTGGGAACCCCTTTCTTCTGCAATACCACTGTAGGACCATTAATTCCAGTGTAACAACTGCAGGATCTCTAAACTCTGACAATTGGACGAGTAATGTTGGGGCCAAGTGATATTACCATATCTCACATGTCTATTATTCACCTCACATTCTTTACTTCTTCTCTTCAGTATACATTTTCAAGAAATTGCTTACTTTTAGATATTACTAAGCTTTGTGGGGTTCTTTTGGATGAGAACAAGGATAAGAATGTGTGAAATATGAATTGTACTGTTTACTCCTTTCACTTTTCATCCACTATCAACAATATGCTCCATAAACTGTCCCTCACCGATTGTAATCTTACTTTTCTGCCTTTTACTAGTGTAATTCCTGTTTAGTGTTAGGTGTTTTGATATCCTCACTAAATCTTCTGTACTTTTACACGGCCTCTTCTCCAACAGTCATCACCTTGACTGATTTTTTTTTTTTTTTTAACTCTGTATACTGTATGATAAACCTGTATACTGTTTCCTGCACTGCACATATCCTAAGTGTAATGCCTACTATAACTCTATAGTCTCAGTGTTCTACTGCTTCTAACTTACAAATACTAATCTTTTTTTTTTTTAATGTAAATTTGTGGAAGTTAAAAAAAAATGGAACTTGCAAATGGTAATGTTTTGATTTCTGTGTAAATTTGTGGAGAGTTTCTCCCCGGGTCTCCACTGAAAAAGGCCTATCAGTTCAGATGGACTAACACGGTCAAATGTAAAATATAAATTTTGTTAATCTAAGCTTTCAATGCACTCCACAAAATGTGTATGTGACCCATACTGGCTGTGTGCCTGCCATGAAGGTCAGAACCATGGGTTCAAATAGCTACTGGCCAGCTGTCGTCCAGTTGTCCAGCGTTGGTTACCTTGGATAGCTCTGTCGAGTAAAAGCTGGACATAAATGAACCTGCCAAACATGAACTGAGAATTGCTGCATAATGTTGGTTCACTTGCAGGATGCAGCTTGGAAGTGGATGGCATGATGGTAAGGAGGAGGCTGGACATCCGATCTATCCAGAAGGCAAGATGGAAGTGCAGTGCAGCCAAGCTACTTTCCTTAGGAAACAGTCTAGTACTCAGGAGGAGGTTAGGACAGTAATGGTGTTGAAATTTTGGGGAGAGAAAGTCATCCTAAGCCAGTGGGCGATATCAGCAGAATTAGTGACATAGTCGTGGCAGTCAGTCTCCAGTGCAATGACAGGCCAGTATTCATGACCTCAGACTATGACCCACAGCAGGGTTGTGATACTGATGAAAGGAGTTCATTCAGACAGAAGTTGCAGGACCTACTATAGACAGCTGGACAACATGAATTGGTGTTGATAATGTCTGACTTGAATGCACATACTGGGATAGACAAAACAGGATGGCCCACATGGGTGGACCAACAGGATTACGGAAGACTCGATTCGAAAACTCTGTCTGGCAAATGGCATTACAGCAGCTAAAACGTTTCAGAGAGAGACGTTAACAAGTTCACATCCAAGAGTGGCCAATATCTAACTCTGGTAGACTTTCCCTAGTAAGGAAAGTATACAAGAGTATAATCAATGATTTCAAAGCCATCCCCACTGAAACAGTCGGCCCACAGAATAAACCCCAGGTTGCCACACAAAGATGCAGGTAATCATGACAGAGGGCTCCAAGGTCAACAGAGACCAGTTGGTAGACCTGGAATTTGACTGTAAAGAAGTTACAACAGTTAAAGTATATACTTAGGGC